>NW_024385864.1:0-186036 GCF_016835505.1 Polypterus senegalus
TGTTTGATGGTTTCCCAACTGTTTTTCAAAGTGCACTTCAACATCTCAAACTCACTTTTGAAATCCCCATTGACTTGCATTGGGCCAAAACTGAAGTTGAGTGAAACTCAATGAGTCTTAACTTCTATGTTGTGAAACCACTTGAAACACATCTGCGACATAGTTTTTTACAGAAATGAACTGTTTTGAACAGTTTCCTGGTGGAAAACAAGCCGTCACAGATGTGTACACAAAGTTATTTTCAGGCCCTGAAACGCGTTATGGTGAAATAAAGTTACCTTCAACTCTAACGTTGTGTAAAGTCAAAATACTCTGGTAAAAGCAGTTCTAAATGATGAAATCCCCAGTACCCTTATGGTTAAGAACTGTTTGGATGGTTTCCCAACTGTTTTTCAAAGTGCACTTCAACATCTCAAACTCACTTTTTGAAATCCCCATTGACTTGCATTGGGCAAAACTGAAGTTGAGTGAAACTCAATGAGTCTTAACTTCTATGTTGTGAAACCACTTGAAACACATCTGCGACATAGTTTTTACAGAAATGAACTGTTTTGAACAGTTTCCTGGTGGAAAACAAGCCGTCACACATGTGTACACAAAGTGATTTTCAGGCCCTGAAACGCGTTATGGTGAATTCAAGTTACCTTCAACTCTAACTTTGTGAAAAGTCAAAATACTCTGGTAAAAGCAGTTCTAAATGATGAAATCCCCAGTACCCTTATGGTTAAGAACTGTTTGATGGTTTCCCAACTGTTTTTCAAAGTGCACTTCAACATCTCAAACTCACTTTTGAAATCCCCATTGACTTGCATTGGGCCAAAACTGAAGTTGAGTGAAACTCAATGAGTCTTAACTTCTATGTTGTGAAACCACTTGAAACACATCTGCGACATAGTTTTTTACAGAAATGAACTGTTTTGAACAGTTTCCTGGTGGAAAACAAGGCGTCACACATGTGTACACAAAGTGATTTTCAGGCCCTGAAACGCTGTTATGGTGAAAAGGTTACCTTCAACTCTAACGCTGTGAAAGTCAAAATACTCTGGTAAAAGCAGTTCTAAATGATGAAATCCCCAGTACCCTTATGGTTAAGAACTGTTGGATGGTTTCCCAACTGTTTATCAAAGTGCACTTCAACATCTCAAACTCACTTTTTGAAATCCCCATTGACTTGCATTGGGCCAAAACTGAAATTGAGTGAAACTCAATGAGTCTTAACTTCTATGTTGTGAAACCACTTGAAACACATCTGCGACATAGTTTTTACAGAAATGAACTGTTTTGAACAGTTTCCTGGTGGAAAACAAGGCGTCACACATGTGTACACAAAGTGATTTTCAGGCCCTGAAACGCGTTATGGTGAAATTAAGTTACCTTCAACTCTAACGCTGTGTAAAGTCAAAATACTCTGGTAAAAGCAGTTCTAAATGATGAAATCCCCAGTACCCTTATGGTTAAGAACTGTTTGGATGGTTTCCCAACTGTTTTTCAAAGTGCACTTCAACATCTCAAACTCACTTTTTGAAATCCCCATTGACTTGCATTGGGCAAAACTGAAGTTGAGTGAAACTCAATGAGTCTTAACTTCTATGTTGTGAAACCACTTGAAACACATCTGCGACATAGTTTTTTACAGAAATGAACTGTTTTGAACAGTTTCCTGGTGGAAAACAAGGCGTCACACATGTGTACACAAAGTGATTTTCAGGCCCTGAAACGCGTTATGGGAAATTCAAGTTACCTTCAACTCTAACGCTGTGTAAAGTCAAAATACTCTGGTAAAAGCAGTTCTAAATGATGAAATCCCCAGTACCCTTATGGTTAAGAACTGTTTGATGGTTTCCCAACTGTTTTTCAAAGTGCACTTCAACATCTCATACTCACTTTTGAAATCCCCATTGACTTGCATTGGGCCAAAACTGAAGTTGAGTGAAACTCAATGAGTCTTAACTTCTATGTTGTGAAACCACTTGAAACACATCTGCGACATAGTTTTTACAGAAATGAACTGTTTTGAACAGTTTCCTGGTGGAAAACAAGCGTCACACATGTGTACACAAAGTGATTTTCAGGCCCTGAAACGCGTTATGGTGAAATTCAAGTTACCTTCAAATCTAACGCTGTGAAAGTCAAAATACTCTGGTAAAAGCAGTTCTAAATGATGAATTCCCCAGTACCCTTATGGTTAAGAACTGTTTGGATGGTTTCCCAACTGTTTTTCAAAGTGCACTTCAACATCTCAAACTCACTTTTGAAATCCCCATTGACTTGCATTGGGCCAAAACTGAAGTTGAGTGAAACTCAATGAGTCTTAACTTCTATGTTGTGAAACCACTTGAAACACATCTGCGACATAGTTTTTACAGAAATGAACTGTTTTGAACAGTTTCCTGGTGGAAAACAAGCCGTCACACATGTGTACACAAAGTGATTTTCAGGTCCTGAAACGTTATGGTGAAATTCAAGTTACCTTCAAATCTAACGCTGTGAAAGTCAAAATACTCTGGTAAAAGCAGTTCTAAATGATGAAACCCCCAGTACCCTTATGGTTAAGAACTGTTTGGATGGTTTCCCAACTGTTTTTCAAAGTGCACTTCAACATCTCAAACTCACTTTTGAAATCCCCATTGACTTGCATTGGGCCAAAACTGAAGTTGAGTGAAACTCAATGAGTCTTAACTTCTATGTTGTGAAACCACTTGAAACACATCTGCGACATAGTTTTTTACAGAAATGAACTGTTTTGAACAGTTTCCTGGTGGAAAACAAGGCGTCACACATGTGTACACAAAGTGATTTTCAGGCCCTGAAACGCGTTATGGTGAATTCAGGTTACCTTCAACTCTAACGCTGTGTAAAGTCAAAATACTCTGGTAAAAGCAGTTCTAAATGATGAAATCCCCAGTACCCTTATGGTTAAGAACTGTTTGGATGGTTTCCCAACTGTTTTTCAAAGTGCACTTCAACATCTCAAACTCACTTTTTGAAATCCCCATTGACTTGCATTGGGCCAAAACTGAAGTTGAGTGAAACTCAATGAGTCTTAACTTCTATGTTGTGAAACCACTTGAAACACATCTGCGACATAGTTTTTTACAGAAATGAACTGTTTTGAACAGTTTCCTGGTGGAAAACAAGCCGTCACACATGTGTACACAAAGTGATTTTCAGGCCCTGAAACGCGTTATGGTGAATTCAGGTTACCTTCAACTCTAACGCTGTGTAAAGTCAAAATACTCTGGTAAAAGCAGTTCTAAATGATGAAATCCCCAGTACCCTTATGGTTAAGAACTGTTTGGATGGTTTCCCAACTGTTTTTCAAAGTGCACTTCAACATCTCAAACTCACTTTTTGAAATCCCCATTGACTTGCATTGGGCAAAACTGAAGTTGAGTGAAACTCAATGAGTCTTAACTTCTATGTTGTGAAACCACTTGAAACACATCTGCGACATAGTTTTTACAGAAATGAACTGTTTTGAACAGTTTCCTGGTGGAAAACAAGGCGTCACACATGTGTACACAAAGTGATTTTCAGGCCCTGAAACGCGTTATGGTGAAATAAGATTAACTTCAACTCTAACTCTGTAGAAAGTCAAAATACTCTGGAAAAAGCAGTTTTAAATGATGAAATCCCCAGTACCCTTATGGTTAAGAACTGTTTGGATGGTTTCCCAACTGTTTTTCAAAGTGCACTTCAACATCTCAAACTCACTTTTGAAATCCCCATTGACTTGCATTGGGCAAAACTGAAGTTGAGTGAAACTCAATGAGTCTTAACTTCTATGTTGTGAAACCACTTGAAACACATCTGCGACATAGTTTTTACAGAAATGAACTGTTTTGAACAGTTTCCTGGTGGAAAACATACCGTCACACATGTGTACACAAAGTGAATTTCAGGCCCTGAAACGCGTTATGGTGAAATAAGGTTACCTTCAACTCTAACGCTGTGAAAAGTCAAAATACTCTGGTAAAAGCAGTTCTAAATGATGAATTCCCCAGTACCCTTATGATTAAGAACTGTTTGGATGGTTTCCCAACTGTTTTTCAAAGTGCACTTCAACATCTCAAACTCACTTTTGAAATCCCCATTGACTTGCATTGGGCAAAACTGAAGTTGAGTGAAACTCAATGAGTCTTAACTTCTATGTTGTGAAACCACTTGAAACACATCTGCGACATAGTTTTTACAGAAATGAACTGTTTTGAACAGTTTCCTGGTGGAAAACAAGCCGTCACACATGTGTACACAAAGTGATTTTCAGGCCCTGAAACGCGTTATGGGAAATTCAGGTTACCTTCAACTCTAACGCTGTGTAAAGTCAAAATACTCTGGTAAAAGCAGTTCTAAATGATGAAATCCCCAGTACCCTTATGGTTAAGAACTGTTTGGATGGTTTCCCAACTGTTTTTCAAAGTGCACTTCAACATCTCAAACTCACTTTTGAAATCCCCATTGACTTGCATTGGGCAAAACTGAAGTTGAGTGAAACTCAATGAGTCTTAACTTCTATGTTGTGAAACCACTTGAAACACATCTGCGACATAGTTTTTACAGAAATGAACTGTTTTGAACAGTTTCCTGGTGGAAAACAAGGCGTCACACATGTGTACACAAAGTTATTTTCAGGCCCTGAAACGCGTTATGGTGAAATTCAGGTTACCTTCAACTCTAACGCTGTGAAAGTCAAAATACTCTGGTAAAAGCAGTTCTAAATGATGAAATCCCCAGTACCCTTATGGTTAAGAACTGTTTGGATGGTTTCCCAACTGTTTTTCAAAGTGCACTTCAACATCTCAAACTCACTTTTGAAATCCCCATTGACTTGCATTGGGCCAAAACTGAAGTTGAGTGAAACTCAATGAGTCTTAACTTCTATGTTGTGAAACCACTTGAAACACATCTGCGACATAGTTTTTACAGAAATGAACTGTTTTGAACAGTTTCCTGGTGGAAAACAAGCGTCACACATGTGTACACAAAGTGATTTTCAGGCCCTGAAACGCGTTATGGTGAAATAAGGTTACCTTCAACTCTAACGCTGTGTAAAGTCAAAATACTCTGGTAAAAGCAGTTCTAAATGATGAAATCCCCAGTACCCTTATGGTTAAGAACTGTTTGGATGGTTTCCCAACTGTTTTTCAAAGTGCACTTCAACATCTCAAACTCACTTTTGAAATCCCCATTGACTTGCATTGGGCAAAACTGAAGTTGAGTGAAACTCAATGAGTCTTAACTTCTATGTTGTGAAACCACTTGAAACACATCTGCGACATAGTTTTTACAGAAATGAACTGTTTTGAACAGTTTCCTGGTGGAAAACAAGGCGTCACACATGTGTACACAAAGTGAATTTCAGGCCCTGAAACGCGTTATGGTGAAATAAGGTTACCTTCAACTCTAACGCTGTGAAAAGTCAAAATACTCTGGTAAAAGCAGTTCTAAATGATGAATTCCCCAGTACCCTTATGATTAAGAACTGTTTGGATGGTTTCCCAACTGTTTTTCAAAGTGCACTTCAACATCTCAAACTCACTTTTGAAATCCCCATTGACTTGCATTGGGCAAAACTGAAGTTGAGTGAAACTCAATGAGTCTTAACTTCTATGTTGTGAAACCACTTGAAACACATCTGCGACATAGTTTTTACAGAAATGAACTGTTTTGAACAGTTTCCTGGTGGAAAACAAGCGTCACACATGTGTACACAAAGTGATTTTCAGGCCCTGAAACGTTATGGTGAAATAAGGTTACCTTCAACTCTAACGCTGTGTAAAGTCAAAATACTCTGGTAAAAGCAGTTCTAAATGATGAAATCCCCAGTACCCTTATGGTTAAGAACTGTTTGGATGGTTTCCCAACTGTTTTTCAAAGTGCACTTCAACATCTCAAACTCACTTTTTGAAATCCCCATTGACTTGCATTGGGCAAAACTGAAGTTGAGTGAAACTCAATGAGTCTTAACTTCTATGTTGTGAAACCACTTGAAACACATCTGCGACATAGTTTTTACAGAAATGAACTGTTTTGAACAGTTTCCTGGTGGAAAACAAGCGTCACACATGTGTACACAAAGTGATTTTCAGGCCCTGAAACGCGTTATGGTGAAATAAGGTTACCTTCAACTCTAACGCTGTGTAAAGTCAAAATACTCTGGTAAAAGCAGTTCTAAATGATGAATACCCAGTACCCTTATGATTAAGAACTGTTTGGATGGTTTCCCAACTGTTTTTCAAAGTGCACTTCAACATCTCAAACTCACTTTTGAAATCCCCATTGACTTGCATTGGGCAAAACTGAAGTTGAGTGAAACTCAATGAGTCTTAACTTCTATGTTGTGAAACCACTTGAAACACATCTGCGACATAGTTTTTTACAAAAATGAACTGTTTTGAACAGTTTCCTGGTGGAAAACAAGGCGTCACACATGTGTACACAAAGTGATTTTCAGGCCCTGAAACGCGTTATGGTGAAATAAGGTTACCTTCAACTCTAACGCTGTGAAAGTCAAAATACTCTGGTAAAAGCAGTTCTAAATGATGAAATCCCCAGTACCCTTATGGTTAAGAACTGTTTGGATGGTTTCCCAACTGTTTTTCAAAGTGCACTTCAACATCTCAAACTCACTTTTGAAATCCCCATTGACTTGCATTGGGCAAAACTGAAGTTGAGTGAAACTCAATGAGTCTTAACTTCTATGTTGTGAAACCACTTGAAACACATCTGCGACATAGTTTTTACAGAAATGAACTGTTTTGAACAGTTTCCTGGTGGAAAACAAGCGTCACACATGTGTACACAAAGTGATTTTCAGGCCCTGAAACGCGTTATGGTGAAATTCAGGTTACCTTCAACTCTAACGCTGTGAAAGTCAAAATACTCTGGTAAAAGCAGTTCTAAATGATGAAATCCCCAGTACCCTTATGGTTAAGAACTGTTTGGATGGTTTCCCAACTGTTTTTCAAAGTGCACTTCAACATCTCAAACTCACTTTTGAAATCCCCATTGACTTGCATTGGGCAAAACTGAAGTTGAGTGAAACTCAATGAGTCTTAACTTCTATGTTGTGAAACCACTTGAAACACATCTGCGACATAGTTTTTACAGAAATGAACTGTTTTGAACAGTTTCCTGGTGGAAAACAAGCGTCACACATGTGTACACAAAGTGATTTTCAGGCCCTGAAACGCGTTATGGTGAAATAAGGTTACCTTCAACTCTAACGCTGTGAAAGTCAAAATACTCTGGTAAAAGCAGTTCTAAATGATGAAATCCCCAGTACCCTTATGGTTAAGAACTGTTTGGATGGTTTCCCAACTGTTTTTCAAAGTGCACTTCAACATCTCAAACTCACTTTTGAAATCCCCATTGACTTGCATTGGGCAAAACTGAAGTTGAGTGAAACTCAATGAGTCTTAACTTCTATGTTGTGAAACCACTTGAAACACATCTGCGACATAGTTTTTACAGAAATGAACTGTTTTGAACAGTTTCCTGGTGGAAAACAAGGCGTCACACATGTGTACACAAAGTGATTTTCAGGCCCTGAAACGCGTTATGGTGAAATAAGGTTACCTTCAACTCTAACGCTGTGTAAAGTCAAAATACTCTGGTAAAAGCAGTTCTAAATGATGAAATCCCCAGTACCCTTATGGTTAAGAACTGTTTGGATGGTTTCCCAACTGTTTTTCAAAGTGCACTTCAACATCTCAAACTCACTTTTGAAATCCCCATTGACTTGCATTGGGCAAAACTGAAGTTGAGTGAAACTCAATGAGTCTTAACTTCTATGTTGTGAAACCACTTGAAACACATCTGCGACATAGTTTTTACAGAAATGAACTGTTTTGAACAGTTTCCTGGTGGAAAACAAGCGTCACACATGTGTACACAAAGTGATTTTCAGGCCCTGAAACGCGTTATGGTGAAATAAGGTTACCTTCAACTCTAACGCTGTGAAAGTCAAAATACTCTGGTAAAAGCAGTTCTAAATGATGAAATCCCCAGTACCCTTATGGTTAAGAACTGTTTGGATGGTTTCCCAACTGTTTTTCAAAGTGCACTTCAACATCTCAAACTCACTTTTGAAATCCCCATTGACTTGCATTGGGCAAAACTGAAGTTGAGTGAAACTCAATGAGTCTTAACTTCTATGTTGTGAAACCACTTGAAACACATCTGCGACATAGTTTTTACAGAAATGAACTGTTTTGAACAGTTTCCTGGTGGAAAACAAGGCGTCACACATGTGTACACAAAGTGATTTTCAGGCCCTGAAACGCGTTATGGTGAAATAAGGTTACCTTCAACTCTAACGCTGTGAAAGTCAAAATACTCTGGTAAAAGCAGTTCTAAATGATGAAATCCCCAGTACCCTTATGGTTAAGAACTGTTTGGATGGTTTCCCAACTGTTTTTCAAAGTGCACTTCAACATCTCAAACTCACTTTTGAAATCCCCATTGACTTGCATTGGGCAAAACTGAAGTTGAGTGAAACTCAATGAGTCTTAACTTCTATGTTGTGAAACCACTTGAAACACATCTGCGACATAGTTTTTACAGAAATGAACTGTTTTGAACAGTTTCCTGGTGGAAAACAAGCGTCACACATGTGTACACAAAGTGATTTTCAGGCCCTGAAACGCGTTATGGTGAAATTAAGGTTACCTTCAACTCTAACGCTGTGAAAGTCAAAATACTCTGGTAAAAGCAGTTCTAAATGATGAAATCCCCAGTACCCTTATGGTTAAGAACTGTTTGGACGGTTTCCCAACTGTTTTTCAAAGTGCACTTCAACATCTCAAACTCACTTTTGAAATCCCCATTGACTTGCATTGGGCAAAACTGAAGTTGAGTGAAACTCAATGAGTCTTAACTTCTATGTTGTGAAACCACTTGAAACACATCTGCGACATAGTTTTTTACAGAAATGAACTGTTTTGAACAGTTTCCTGGTGGAAAACAAGCCGTCACACATGTGTACACAAAGTGATTTTCAGGCCCTGAAACGTTATGGTGAAATAAGGTTACCTTCAACTCTAACGCTGTGAAAGTCAAAATACTCTGGTAAAAGCAGTTCTAAATGATGAAATCCCCAGTACCCTTATGGTTAAGAACTGTTTGGATGGTTTCCCAACTGTTTTTCAAAGTGCACTTCAACATCTCAAACTCACTTTTGAAATCCCCATTGACTTGCATTGGGCAAAACTGAAGTTGAGTGAAACTCAATGAGTCTTAACTTCTATGTTGTGAAACCACTTGAAACACATCTGCGACATAGTTTTTACAGAAATGAACTGTTTTGAACAGTTTCCTGGTGGAAAACAAGCGTCACACATGTGTACACAAAGTGATTTTCAGGCCCTGAAACGCGTTATGGGAAATTAAGGTTACCTTCAACTCTAACGCTGTGTAAAGTCAAAATACTCTGGTAAAAGCAGTTCTAAATGATGAAATCCCCAGTACCCTTATGGTTAAGAACTGTTTGGATGGTTTCCCAACTGTTTTTCAAAGTGCACTTCAACATCTCAAACTCACTTTTGAAATCCCCATTGACTTGCATTGGGCCAAAACTGAAGTTGAGTGAAACTCAATGAGTCTTAACTTCTATGTTGTGAAACCACTTAAAACACATCTGCGACATAGTTTTTTACAGAAATGAACTGTTTTGAACAGTTTCCTGGTGGAAAACAAGCCGTCACACATGTGTACACAAAGTGATTTTCAGGCCCTGAAACGCGTTATGGTGAAATTCAAGTTACCTTCAACTCTAACTGTGAAAGTCAAAATACTCTGGTAAAAGCAGTTCTAAATGATGAAATCCCCAGTACCCTTATGGTTAAGAACTGTTTGGATGGTTTCCCAACTGTTTTTCAAAGTGCACTTCAACATCTCAAACTCACTTTTGAAATCCCCATTGACTTGCATTGGGCCAAAACTGAAGTTGAGTGAAACTCAATGAGTCTTAACTTCTATGTTGTGAAACCACTTGAAACACATCTGCGACATAGTTTTTACAGAAATGAACTGTTTTGAACAGTTTCCTGGTGGAAAACAAGCCGTTACACATGTGTACACAAAGTGATTTTCAGGCCCTGAAACGCGTTATGGGAAATTCAGGTTACCTTCAACTCTAACGCTGTGAAAGTCAAAATACTCTGGTAAAAGCAGTTCTAAATGATGAAATCCCCAGTACCCTTATGGTTAAGAACTGTTTGGATGGTTTCCCAACTGTTTTTCAAAGTGCACTTCAACATCTCAAACTCACTTTTGAAATCCCCATTGACTTGCATTGGGCAAAACTGAAGTTGAGTGAAACTCAATAAGTCTTAACTTCTATGTTGTGAAACCACTTGAAACACATCTGCGACATAGTTTTTTTACAGAAATGAACTGTTTTGAACAGTTTCCTGGTGGAAAACAAGCGTCACACATGTGTACACAAAGTGATTTTCAGGCCCTGAAACGCGTTATGGTGAAATTCAAGGTTACCTTCAACTCTAACTCTGTGAAAGTCAAAATACTCTGGTAAAAGCAGTTCTAAATGATGAAATCCCCAGTACCCTTATGGTTAAGAACTGTTTGGATGGTTTCCCAACTGTTTTTCAAAGTGCACTTCAACATCTCAAACTCACTTTTGAAATCCCCATTGACTTGCATTGGGCAAAACTGAAGTTGAGTGAAACTCAATGAGTCTTAACTTCTATGTTGTGAAACCACTTGAAACACATCTGCGACATAGTTTTTACAGAAATGAACTGTTTTGAACAGTTTCCTGTTGGAAAACAAGCCGTCACACATGTGTACACAAAGTGATTTTCAGGCCCTGAAACGCGTTATGGTGAAATTCAAGGTTACCTTCAACTCTAACTTTGTGAAAGTCAAAATACTCTGGTAAAAGCAGTTCTAAATGATGAAATCCCCAGTACCCTTATGGTTAAGAACTGTTTGGATGGTTTCCCAACTGTTTTTCAAAGTGCACTTCAACATCTCAAACTCACTTTTGAAATCCCCATTGACTTGCATTGGGCAAAACTGAAGTTGAGTGAAACTCAATGAGTCTTAACTTCTATGTTGTGAAACCACTTGAAACACATCTGCGACATAGTTTTTCACAGAAATGAAGTGTTTTGAACAGTTTCCTGGTGGAAAACAAGCCGTCACACATGTGTACACAAAGTGATTTTCAGGCCCTGAAACGCGTTATGGTGAAATAAGGTTACCTTCAACTCTAACGCTGTGCAAAGTCAAAATACTCTGGTAAAAGCAG
Source organism: Polypterus senegalus (assembly GCF_016835505.1). NCBI lineage: Eukaryota > Metazoa > Chordata > Cladistia > Polypteriformes > Polypteridae > Polypterus > Polypterus senegalus. The sequence continues at coordinate 11,273 of NW_024385864.1, forward strand.
TTCTAAATGATGAAATCCCCAGTACCCTTATGGTTAAGAACTGTTTGGATGGTTTCCCAACTGTTTTTCAAAGTGCACTTCAACATCTCAAACTCACTTTTGAAATCCCCATTGACTTGCATTGGGCCAAAACTGAAGTTGAGTGAAACTCAATGAGTCTTAACTTCTATGTTGTGAAACCACTTGAAACACATCTGCGACATAGTTTTTTACAGAAATGAACTGTTTTGAACAGTTTCCTGGTGGAAAACAAGCCGTCACACATGTGTACACAAAGTGATTTTCAGGCCCTGAAACGCGTTATGGTGAAATTCAAGGTTACCTTCAACTCTAACGCTGTGAAAGTCAAAATACTCTGGTAAAAGCAGTTCTAAATGATGAAATCCCCAGTACCCTTATGGTTAAGAACTGTTTGGATGGTTTCCCAACTGTTTTTCAAAGTGCACTTCAACATCTCAAACTCACTTTTGAAATCCCCATTGACTTGCATTGGGCCAAAACTGAAGTTGAGTGAAACTCAATGAGTCTTAACTTCTATGTTGTGAAACCACTTGAAACACATCTGCGACATAGTTTTTTACAGAAATGAACTGTTTTGAACAGTTTCCTGGTGGAAAACAAGCCGTCACACATGTGTACACAAAGTGATTTTCAGGCCCTGAAGCGCGTTATGGTGAAATTCAGGTTACCTTCAACTCTAACTTTGTGAAAGTCAAAATACTCTGGTAAAAGCAGTTCTAAATGATGAAATCCCCAGTACCCTTATGGTTAAGAACTGTTTGGATGGTTTCCCAACTGTTTTTCAAAGTGCACTTCAACATCTCAAACTCACGTTTGAAATCCCCATTGACTTGCATTGGGCCAAAACTGAAGTTGAGTGAAACTCAATGAGTCTTAACTTCTATGTTGTGAAACCACTTGAAACACATCTGCGACATAGTTTTTACAGAAATGAACTGTTTTGAACAGTTTCCTGGTGGAAAACAAGCGTCACACATGTGTACACAAAGTGATTTTCAGGCCCTGAAGCGCGTTATGGTGAAATTCAAGTTACCTTCAACTCTAACGCTGTGAAAGTCAAAATACTCTGGTAAAAGCAGTTCTAAATGATGAAATCCCCAGTACCCTTATGGTTAAGAACTGTTTGGATGGTTTCCCAACTGTTTTTCAAAGTGCACTTCAACATCTCAAACTCACTTTTGAAATCCCCATTGACTTGCATTGGGCCAAAACTGAAGTTGAGTGAAACTCAATGAGTCTTAACTTCTATGCTGTGAAAACACTTGAAACACATCTGCGACATAGTTTTTAACAGAAATGAACTGTTTTGAACAGTTTCCTGGTGGAAAACAAGCCGTTACACATGTGTACACAAAGTGATTTTCAGGCCCTGAAAGCGTTATGGTGAAATTCAAGTTACCTTCAACTCTAACGCTGTGAAAGTCAAAATACTCTGGTAAAAGCAGTTCTAAATGATGAAATCCCCAGTACCCTTATGGTTAAGAACTGTTTGGATGGTTTCCCAACTGTTTTTCAAAGTGCACTTCAACATCTCAAACTCACTTTTTGAAATCACCATTGACTTGCATTGGGCCAAAACTGAAGTTGAGTGAAACTCAATGAGTCTTAACTTCTATGTTGTGAAACCACTTGAAACACATCTGCGACATAGTTTTTACAGAAATGAACTGTTTTGAACAGTTTCCTGGTGGAAAACAAGCCGTCACACATGTGTACACAAAGTGATTTTCAGGCCCTGAAACGCGTTATGGTGAAATTCAAGTTACCTTCAACTCTAACTTTGTGAAAGTCAAAATACTCTGGTAAAAGCAGTTCTAAATGATGAAATCCCCAGTACCCTTATGGTTAAGAACTGTTTGGATGGTTTCCCAACTGTTTTTCAAAGTGCACTTCAACATCTCAAACTCACTTTTGAAATCCCCATTGACTTGCATTGGGTCAAAACTGAAATTGAGTGAAACTCAATGAGTCTTAACTTCTATGTTGTGAAACCACTTGAAACACATCTGCGACATAGTTTTTTACAGAAATGAACTGTTTTGAGCAGTTTCCTGGTGGAAAACAAGCGTCACACATGTGTACACAAAGTGATTTTCAGGCCCTGAAACGCGTTATGGTGAATTCAAGTTACCTTCAAATCTAACGCTGTGTAAAGTCAAAATACTCTGGTAAAAGCAGTTCTAAATGATGAAATCCCCAGTACCCTTATGGTTAAGAACTGTTTGGATGGTTTCCCAACTGTTTTTCAAAGTGCACTTCAACATCTCAAACTCACTTTTTGAAATCCCCATTGACTTGCATTGGGCCAAAACTGAAGTTGAGTGAAACTCAATGAGTCTTAACTTCTATGTTGTGAAACCACTTGAAACACATCTGCGACATAGTTTTTACAGAAATGAACTGTTTTGAACAGTTTCCTGGTGGAAAACAAGCCGTCACACATGTGTACACAAAGTGATTTTCAGGCCCTGAAACGCGTTATGGTGAAATTAAGTTACCTTCAACTCTAACGCTGTGAAAAGTCAAAATACTCTGGTAAAAGCAGTTCTAAATGATGAATTCCCCAGTACCCTTATGATTAAGAACTGTTTGGATGGTTTCCCAACTGTTTTTCAAAGTGCACTTCAACATCTCATACTCACTTTTGAAATCCCCATTGACTTGCATTGGGCCAAAACTGAAGTTGAGTGAAACTCAATGAGTCTTAACTTCTATGTTGTGAAACCACTTAAAACACATCTGCGACATAGTTTTTACAGAAATGAACTGTTTTGAACAGTTTCCTGGTGGAAAACAAGGCGTCACACATGTGTACACAAAGTGATTTTCAGGCCCTGAAACGCGTTATGGTGAAATTCAAGTTACCTTCAACTCTAACTTTGTGAAAAGTCAAAATACTCTGGTAAAAGCAGTTCTAAATGATGAATTCCCCAGTACCCTTATGGTTAAGAACTGTTTGGATGGTTTCCCAACTGTTTTTCAAAGTGCACTTCAACATCTCAAACTCACTTTTGAAATCCCCATTGACTTGCATTGGGCCAAAACTGAAGTTGAGTGAAACTCAATGAGTCTTAACTTCTATGTTGTGAAACCACTTGAAACACATCTGCGACATAGTTTTTACAGAAATGAACTGTTTTGAACAGTTTCCTGGTGGAAAACAAGCCGTCACACATGTGTACACAAAGTGATTTTCAGGCCCTGAAACGCGTTATGGTGAAATTCAAGTTACCTTCAACTCTAACTTTGTGAAAAGTCAAAATACTCTGGTAAAAGCAGTTCTAAATGATGAAATCCCCAGTACCCTTATGGTTAAGAACTGTTTGGATGGTTTCCCAACTGTTTTTCAAAGTGCACTTCAACATCTCATACTCACTTTTGAAATCCCCATTGACTTGCATTGGGCCAAAACTGAAGTTGAGTGAAACTCAATGAGTCTTAACTTCTATGTTGTGAAACCACTTGAAACACATCTGCGACATAGTTTTTACAGAAATGAACTGTTTTGAACAGTTTCCTGGTGGAAAACAAGCCGTCACACATGTGTACACAAAGTGATTTTCAGGCCCTGAAACGCGTTATGGGAAATTCAAGTTACCTTCAAATCTAACTTTGTGAAAAGTCAAAATACTCTGGTAAAAGCAGTTCTAAATGATGAAATCCCCAGTACCCTTATGGTTAAGAACTGTTTGGATGGTTTCCCAACTGTTTTTCAAAGTGCACTTCAACATCTCAAACTCACTTTTGAAATCCCCATTGACTTGCATTGGGCCAAAACTGAAGTTGAGTGAAACTCAATGAGTCTTAACTTCTATGTTGTGAAACCACTTGAAACACATCTGCGACATAGTTTTTACAGAAATGAACTGTTTTGACAGTTTCCTGGTGGAAAACAAGCCGTCACACATGTGTACACAAAGTGATTTTCAGGCCCTGAAGCGTTATGGTGAAATTCAAGTTACCTTCAAATCTAACGCTGTGTAAAGTCAAAATACTCTGGTAAAAGCAGTTCTAAATGATGAAATCCCCAGTACCCTTATGGTTAAGAACTGTTTGGATGGTTTCCCAACTGTTTTTCAAAGTGCACTTCAACATCTCAAACTCACTTTTGAAATCCCCATTGACTTGCATTGGGCCAAAACTGAAGTTGAGTGAAACTCAATGAGTCTTAACTTCTATGTTGTGAAACCACTTGAAACACATCTGCGACATAGTTTTTTACAGAAATGAACTGTTTTGAACAGTTTCCTGGTGGAAAACAAGCCGTTACACATGTGTACACAAAGTGATTTTCAGGCCCTGAAACGCGTTATGGGAAATTCAAGTTACCTTCAAATCTAACTCTGTGAAAGTCAAAATACTCTGGTAAAAGCAGTTCTAAATGATGAAACCCCCAGTACCCTTATGGTTAAGAACTGTTTGGATGGTTTCCCAACTGTTTTTCAAAGTGCACTTCAACATCTCAAACTCAGCTTTTGAAATCCCCATTGACTTGCATTGGGCCAAAACTGAAGTTGAGTGAAACTCAATGAGTCTTAACTTCTATATTATGAAACCACTTGAAACACATCTGCGACATAGTTTTTACAGAAATGAACTGTTTTGAACAGTTTCCTGGTGGAAAACAAGCCGTCACACATGTGTACACAAAGTGATTTTCAGGCCCTGAAACGCGTTATGGTGAATTCAAGTTACCTTCAAATCTAACTCTGTGAAAGTCAAAATACTCTGGTAAAAGCAGTTCTAAATGATGAAATCCCCAGTACCCTTATGGTTAAGAACTGTTTGGATGGTTTCCCAACTGTTTTTCAAAGTGCACTTCAACATCTCAAACTCACTTTTGAAATCCCCATTGACTTGCATTGGGCCAAAACTGAAGTTGAGTGAAACTCAATGAGTCTTAACTTCTATGTTGTGAAACCACTTGAAACACATCTGCGACATAGTTTTTTACAGAAATGAACTGTTTTGAACAGTTTCCTGGTGGAAAACAAGCCGTTACACATGTGTACACAAAGTGATTTTCAGGCCCTGAAACGCGTTATGGGAAATTCAAGTTACCTTCAAATCTAACTTTGTGAAAGTCAAAATACTCTGGTAAAAGCAGTTCTAAATGATGAATTCCCCAGTACCCTTATGGTTAAGAACTGTTTGGATGGTTTCCCAACTGTTTTTCAAAGTGCACTTCAACATCTCATACTCACTTTTGAAATCCCCATTGACTTGCATTGGGCCAAAACTGAAGTTGAGTGAAACTCAATGAGTCTTAACTTCTATGTTGTGAAACCACTTGAAACACATCTGCGACATAGTTTTTTACAGAAATGAACTGTTTTGAACAGTTTCCTGGTGGAAAACAAGCGTCACACATGTGTACACAAAGTGATTTTCAGGCCCTGAAGCGCGTTATGGTGAAATTCAAGTTACCTTCAAATCTAACTCTGTGAAAGTCAAAATACTCTGGTAAAAGCAGTTCTAAATGATGAAATCCCCAGTACCCTTATGGTTAAGAACTGTTTGGATGGTTTCCCAACTGTTTTTCAAAGTGCACTTCAACATCTCAAACTCACTTTTGAAATCCCCATTGACTTGCATTGGGCCAAAACTGAAGTTGAGTGAAACTCAATGAGTCTTAACTGCTATGTTGTGAAACCACTTGAAACACATCTGCGACATAGTTTTTACAGAAATGAACTGTTTTGAACAGTTTCCTGGTGGAAAACAAGCCGTCACACATGTGTACACAAAGTGATTTTCAGGCCCTGAAACGCGTTATGGTGAAATTCAAGTTACCTTCAAATCTAACTCTGTGAAAAGTCAAAATACTCTGGTAAAAGCAGTTCTAAATGATGAATTCCCCAGTACCCTTATGATTAAGAACTGTTTGGATGGTTTCCCAACTGTTTTTCAAAGTGCACTTCAACATCTCATACTCACTTTTGAAATCCCCATTGACTTGCATTGGGCCAAAACTGAAGTTGAGTGAAACTCAATGAGTCTTAACTTCTATGTTGTGAAACCACTTGAAACACATCTGCGACATAGTTTTTGACAGAAATGAACTGTTTTGAACAGTTTCCTGGTGGAAAACAAGCCGTCACACATGTGTACACAAAGTGATTTTCAGGCCCTGAAACGCGTTATGGTGAAATTCAAGTTACCTTCAAATCTAACTCTGTGTAAAGTCAAAATACTCTGGTAAAAGCAGTTCTAAATGATGAAATCCCCAGTACCCTTATGGTTAAGAACTGTTTGGATGGTTTCCCAACTGTTTTTCAAAGTGCACTTCAACATCTCATACTCACTTTTGAAATCCCCATTGACTTGCATTGGGCCAAAACTGAAGTTGAGTGAAACTCAATGAGTCTTAACTGCTATGTTGTGAAACCACTTGAAACACATCTGCGACATAGTTTTTACAGAAATGAACTGTTTTGAACAGTTTCCTGGTGGAAAACAAGCCGTCACACATGTGTACACAAAGTGATTTTCAGGCCCTGAAGCGCGTTATGGTGAAATTCAAGTTACCTTCAAATCTAACTCTGTGAAAAGTCAAAATACTCTGGTAAAAGCAGTTCTAAATGATGAATTCCCCAGTACCCTTATGGTTAAGAACTGTTTGGATGGTTTCCCAACTGTTTTTCAAAGTGCACTTCAACATCTCATACTCACTTTTGAAATCCCCATTGACTTGCATTGGGCCAAAACTGAAGTTGAGTGAAACTCAATGAGTCTTAACTGCTATGTTGTGAAACCACTTGAAACACATCTGCGACATAGTTTTTACAGAAATGAACTGTTTTAAACAGTTTCCTGGTGGAAAACAAGCCGTTACACATGTGTACACAAAGTGATTTTCAGGCCCTGAAACGCGTTATGGGAAATTCAAGTTACCTTCAAATCTAACTCTGTGAAAAGTCAAAATACTCTGGTAAAAGCAGTTCTAAATGATGAATTCCCCAGTACCCTTATGGTTAAGAACTGTTTGGATGGTTTCCCAACTGTTTTTCAAAGTGCACTTCAACATCTCATACTCACTTTTGAAATCCCCATTGACTTGCATTGGGCCAAAACTGAAGTTGAGTGAAACTCAATGAGTCTTAACTTCTATGTTGTGAAACCACTTGAAACACATCTGCGACATAGTTTTTACAGAAATGAACTGTTTTGAACAGTTTCCTGGTGGAAAACAAGCCGTTACACATGTGTACACAAAGTGATTTTCAGGCCCTGAAAGCGCGTTATGGGAAATTCAAGTTACCTTCAAATCTAACTTTGTGAAAAGTCAAAATACTCTGGTAAAAGCAGTTCTAAATGATGAAATCCCCAGTACCCTTATGATTAAGAACTGTTTGGATGGTTTCCCAACTGTTTTTCAAAGTGCACTTCAACATCTCATACTCACTTTTGAAATCCCCATTGACTTGCATTGGGCCAAAACTGAAGTTGAGTGAAACTCAATGAGTCTTAACTGCTATGTTGTGAAACCACTTGAAACACATCTGCGACATAGTTTTTTACAGAAATGAACTGTTTTGAACAGTTTCCTGGTGGAAAACAAGCCGTTACACATGTGTACACAAAGTGATTTTCAGGCCCTGAAACGCGTTATGGGAAATTCAAGTTACCTTCAAATCTAACTTTGTGAAAAGTCAAAATACTCTGGTAAAAGCAGTTCTAAATGATGAAATCCCCAGTACCCTTATGGTTAAGAACTGTTTGGATGGTTTCCCAACTGTTTTTCAAAGTGCACTTCAACATCTCATACTCACTTTTGAAATCCCCATTGACTTGCATTGGGCCAAAACTGAAGTTGAGTGAAACTCAATGAGTCTTAACTGCTATGTTGTGAAACCACTTGAAACACATCTGCGACATAGTTTTTTACAGAAATGAACTGTTTTGAGCAGTTTCCTGGTGGAAAACAAGCCGTTACACATGTGTACACAAAGTGATTTTCAGGCCCTGAAACGTTATGGGAAATTCAAGTTACCTTCAAATCTAACTTTGTGAAAAGTCAAAATACTCTGGTAAAAGCAGTTCTAAATGATGAATTCCCCAGTACCCTTATGATTAAGAACTGTTTGGATGGTTTCCCAACTGTTTTTCAAAGTGCACTTCAACATCTCATACTCACTTTTGAAATCCCCATTGACTTGCATTGGGCCAAAACTGAAGTTGAGTGAAACTCAATGAGTCTTAACTGCTATGTTGTGAAACCACTTGAAACACATCTGCGACATAGTTTTTTACAGAAATGAACTGTTTTGAGCAGTTTCCTGGTGGAAAACAAGCCGTCACACATGTGTACACAAAGTGATTTTCAGGCCCTGAAACGCGTTATGGGAAATTCAAGTTACCTTCAAATCTAACTTTGTGAAAAGTCAAAATACTCTGGTAAAAGCAGTTCTAAATGATGAATTCCCCAGTACCCTTATGATTAAGAACTGTTTGGATGGTTTCCCAACTGTTTTTCAAAGTGCACTTCAACATCTCATACTCACTTTTGAAATCCCCATTGACTTGCATTGGGCCAAAACTGAAGTTGAGTGAAACTCAATGAGTCTTAACTGCTATGTTGTGAAACCACTTGAAACACATCTGCGACATAGTTTTTTACAGAAATGAACTGTTTTGAGCAGTTTCCTGGTGGAAAACAAGCCGTTACACATGTGTACACAAAGTGATTTTCAGGCCCTGAAACGCGTTATGGGAAATTCAAGTTACCTTCAAATCTAACTTTGTGAAAAGTCAAAATACTCTGGTAAAAGCAGTTCTAAATGATGAATTCCCCAGTACCCTTATGATTAAGAACTGTTTGGATGGTTTCCCAACTGTTTTTCAAAGTGCACTTCAACATCTCATACTCACTTTTGAAATCCCCATTGACTTGCATTGGGCCAAAACTGAAGTTGAGTGAAACTCAATGAGTCTTAACTGCTATGTTGTGAAACCACTTGAAACACATCTGCGACATAGTTTTTTACAGAAATGAACTGTTTTGAGCAGTTTCCTGGTGGAAAACAAGCCGTTACACATGTGTACACAAAGTGATTTTCAGGCCCTGAAACGCGTTATGGGAAATTCAAGTTACCTTCAAATCTAACTTTGTGAAAAGTCAAAATACTCTGGTAAAAGCAGTTCTAAATGATGAATTCCCCAGTACCCTTATGATTAAGAACTGTTGGATGGTTTCCCAACTGTTTTTCAAAGTGCACTTCAACATCTCATACTCACTTTTGAAATCCCCATTGACTTGCATTGGGCCAAAACTGAAGTTGAGTGAAACTCAATGAGTCTTAACTGCTATGTTGTGAAACCACTTGAAACACATCTGCGACATAGTTTTACAGAAATGAACTGCTTTGAGCAGTTTCCTGGTGGAAAACAAGCCGTTACACATGTGTACACAAAGTGATTTTCAGGCCCTGAAGCGCGTTATGGGAAATTCAAGTTACCTTCAAATCTAACTTTGTGAAAAGTCAAAATACTCTGGTAAAAGCAGTTCTAAATGATGAATTCCCCAGTACCCTTATGATTAAGAACTGTTTGGATGGTTTCCCAACTGTTTTTCAAAGTGCACTTCAACATCTCATACTCACTTTTGAAATCCCCATTGACTTGCATTGGGCCAAAACTGAAGTTGAGTGAAACTCAATGAGTCTTAACTGCTATGTTGTGAAACCACTTGAAACACATCTGCGACATAGTTTTTTACAGAAATGAACTGTTTTGAGCAGTTTCCTGGTGGAAAACAAGCCGTTACACATGTGTACACAAAGTGATTTTCAGGCCCTGAAACGCGTTATGGGAAATTCAAGTTACCTTCAAATCTAACTTTGTGAAAAGTCAAAATACTCTGGTAAAAGCAGTTCTAAATGATGAATTCCCCAGTACCCTTATGATTAAGAACTGTTTGGATGGTTTCCCAACTGTTTTTCAAAGTGCACTTCAACATCTCATACTCACTTTTGAAATCCCCATTGACTTGCATTGGGCCAAAACTGAAGTTGAGTGAAACTCAATGAGTCTTAACTGCTATGTTGTGAAACCACTTGAAACACATCTGCGACATAGTTTTTACAGAAATGAACTGTTTTGAGCAGTTTCCTGGTGGAAAACAAGCCGTTACACATGTGTACACAAAGTGATTTTCAGGCCCTGAAGCGCGTTATGGGAAATTCAAGTTACCTTCAAATCTAACTTTGTGAAAAGTCAAAATACTCTGGTAAAAGCAGTTCTAAATGATGAATTCCCCAGTACCCTTATGATTAAGAACTGTTTGGATGGTTTCCCAACTGTTTTTCAAAGTGCACTTCAACATCTCATACTCACTTTTTGAAATCCCCATTGACTTGCATTGGGCCAAAACTGAAGTTGAGTGAAACTCAATGAGTCTTAACTGCTATGTTGTGAAACCACTTGAAACACATCTGCGACATAGTTTTTACAGAAATGAACTGTTTTGAGCAGTTTCCTGGTGGAAAACAAGCCGTTACACATGTGTACACAAAGTGATTTTCAGGCCCTGAAGCGTTATGGGAAATTCAAGTTACCTTCAAATCTAACTTTGTGAAAAGTCAAAATACTCTGGTAAAAGCAGTTCTAAATGATGAATTCCCCAGTACCCTTATGATTAAGAACTGTTTGGATGGTTTCCCAACTGTTTTTCAAAGTGCACTTCAACATCTCATACTCACTTTTGAAATCCCCATTGACTTGCATTGGGCCAAAACTGAAGTTGAGTGAAACTCAATGAGTCTTAACTGCTATGTTGTGAAACCACTTGAAACACATCTGCGACATAGTTTTTACAGAAATGAACTGTTTTGAGCAGTTTCCTGGTGGAAAACAAGCCGTTACACATGTGTACACAAAGTGATTTTCAGGCCCTGAAGCGCGTTATGGGAAATTCAAGTTACCTTCAAATCTAACTTTGTGAAAAGTCAAAATACTCTGGTAAAAGCAGTTCTAAATGATGAATTCCCCAGTACCCTTATGATTAAGAACTGTTTGGATGGTTTCCCAACTGTTTTTCAAAGTGCACTTCAACATCTCATACTCACTTTTGAAATCCCCATTGACTTGCATTGGGCCAAAACTGAAGTTGAGTGAAACTCAATGAGTCTTAACTGCTATGTTGTGAAACCACTTGAAACACATCTGCGACATAGTTTTTTACAGAAATGAACTGTTTTGAGCAGTTTCCTGGTGGAAAACAAGCCGTTACACATGTGTACACAAAGTGATTTTCAGGCCCTGAACCGCGTTATGGGAAATTCAAGTTACCTTCAAATCTAACTTTGTGAAAAGTCAAAATACTCTGGTAAAAGCAGTTCTAAATGATGAATTCCCCAGTACCCTTATGATTAAGAACTGTTTGGATGGTTTCCCAACTGTTTTTCAAAGTGCACTTCAACATCTCATACTCACTTTTGAAATCCCCATTGACTTGCATTGGGCCAAAACTGAAGTTGAGTGAAACTCAATGAGTCTTAACTGCTATGTTGTGAAACCACTTGAAACACATCTGCGACATAGTTTTTTACAGAAATGAACTGTTTTGAGCAGTTTCCTGGTGGAAAACAAGCCGTTACACATGTGTACACAAAGTGATTTTCAGGCCCTGAAGCGCGTTATGGGAAATTCAAGTTACCTTCAAATCTAACTTTGTGAAAAGTCAAAATACTCTGGTAAAAGCAGTTCTAAATGATGAATTCCCCAGTACCCTTATGATTAAGAACTGTTTGGATGGTTTCCCAACTGTTTTTCAAAGTGCACTTCAACATCTCATACTCACTTTTGAAATCCCCATTGACTTGCATTGGGCCAAAACTGAAGTTGAGTGAAACTCAATGAGTCTTAACTGCTATGTTGTGAAACCACTTGAAACACATCTGCGACATAGTTTTTACAGAAATGAACTGTTTTGAGCAGTTTCCTGGTGGAAAACAAGCCGTTACACATGTGTACACAAAGTGATTTTCAGGCCCTGAAGCGCGTCATGGGAAATTCAAGTTACCTTCAAATCTAACTTTGTGAAAAGTCAAAATACTCTGGTAAAAGCAGTTCTAAATGATGAATTCCCCAGTACCCTTATGATTAAGAACTGTTTGGATGGTTTCCCAACTGTTTTTCAAAGTGCACTTCAACATCTCATACTCACTTTTGAAATCCCCATTGACTTGCATTGGGCCAAAACTGAAGTTGAGTGAAACTCAATGAGTCTTAACTGCTATGTTGTGAAACCACTTGAAACACATCTGCGACATAGTTTTTACAGAAATGAACTGTTTTGAGCAGTTTCCTGGTGGAAAACAAGCCGTTACACATGTGTACACAAAGTGATTTTCAGGCCCTGAAGCGCGTTATGGGAAATTCAAGTTACCTTCAAATCTAACTTTGTGAAAAGTCAAAATACTCTGGTAAAAGCAGTTCTAAATGATGAATTCCCCAGTACCCTTATGATTAAGAACTGTTTGGATGGTTTCCCAACTGTTTTTCAAAGTGCACTTCAACATCTCATACTCACTTTTGAAATCCCCATTGACTTGCATTGGGCCAAAACTGAAGTTGAGTGAAACTCAATGAGTCTTAACTGCTATGTTGTGAAACCACTTGAAACACATCTGCGACATAGTTTTTACAGAAATGAACTGTTTTGAGCAGTTTCCTGGTGGAAAACAAGCCGTTACACATGTGTACACAAAGTGATTTTCAGGCCCTGAAGCGCGTTATGGGAAATTCAAGTTACCTTCAAATCTAACTTTGTGAAAAGTCAAAATACTCTGGTAAAAGCAGTTCTAAATGATGAATTCCCCAGTACCCTTATGATTAAGAACTGTTTGGATGGTTTCCCAACTGTTTTTCAAAGTGCACTTCAACATCTCATACTCACTTTTGAAATCCCCATTGACTTGCATTGGGCCAAAACTGAAGTTGAGTGAAACTCAATGAGTCTTAACTGCTATGTTGTGAAACCACTTGAAACACATCTGCGACATAGTTTTTTACAGAAATGAACTGTTTTGAGCAGTTTCCTGGTGGAAAACAAGCCGTTACACATGTGTACACAAAGTGATTTTCAGGCCCTGAAGCGCGTTATGGGAAATTCAAGTTACCTTCAAATCTAACTTTGTGAAAAGTCAAAATACTCTGGTAAAAGCAGTTCTAAATGATGAATTCCCCAGTACCCTTATGATTAAGAACTGTTTGGATGGTTTCCCAACTGTTTTTCAAAGTGCACTTCAACATCTCATACTCACTTTTGAAATCCCCATTGACTTGCATTGGGCCAAAACTGAAGTTGAGTGAAACTCAATGAGTCTTAACTGCTATGTTGTGAAACCACTTGAAACACATCTGCGACATAGTTTATGACAGAAATGAACTGTTTTGAGCAGTTTCCTGGTGAAAAACAAGCCGTAACACATGTGTACACAAAGTGATTTTCAGGCCCTGAAGCGCGTTATGGGAAATTCAAGTTACCTTCAAATCTAACTTTGTGAAAAGTCAAAATACTCTGGTAAAAGCAGTTCTAAATGATGAATTCCCCAGTACCCTTATGATTAAGAACTGTTTGGATGGTTTCCCAACTGTTTTTCAAAGTGCACTTCAACATCTCATACTCACTTTTGAAATCCCCATTGACTTGCATTGGGCCAAAACTGAAGTTGAGTGAAACTCAATGAGTCTTAACTGCTATGTTGTGAAACCACTTGAAACACATCTGCGACATAGTTTTTACAGAAATGAACTGTTTTGAGCAGTTTCCTGGTGGAAAACAAGCCGTTACACATGTGTACACAAAGTGATTTTCAGGCCCTGAATCGCGTTATGGGAAATTCAAGTTACCTTCAAATCTAACTTTGTGAAAAGTCAAAATACTCTGGTAAAAGCAGTTCTAAATGATGAATTCCCCAGTACCCTTATGATTAAGAACTGTTTGGATGGTTTCCCAACTGTTTTTCAAAGTGCACTTCAACATCTCATACTCACTTTTGAAATCCCCATTGACTTGCATTGGGCCAAAACTGAAGTTGAGTGAAACTCAATGAGTCTTAACTGCTATGTTGTGAAACCACTTGAAACACATCTGCGACATAGTTTTTTACAGAAATGAACTGTTTTGAGCAGTTTCCTGGTGGAAAACAAGCCGTTACACATGTGTACACAAAGTGATTTTCAGGCCCTGAAGCGCGTTATGGGAAATTCAAGTTACCTTCAAATCTAACTTTGTGAAAAGTCAAAATACTCTGGTAAAAGCAGTTCTAAATGATGAATTCCCCAGTACCCTTATGATTAAGAACTGTTTGGATGGTTTCCCAACTGTTTTTCAAAGTGCACTTCAACATCTCATACTCACTTTTGAAATCCCCATTGACTTGCATTGGGCCAAAACTGAAGTTGAGTGAAACTCAATGAGTCTTAACTGCTATGTTGTGAAACCACTTGAAACACATCTGCGACATAGTTTTTTACAGAAATGAACTGTTTTGAGCAGTTTCCTGGTGGAAAACAAGCCGTTACACATGTGTACACAAAGTGATTTTCAGGCCCTGAAACGCGTTATGGGAAATTCAAGTTACCTTCAAATCTAACTTTGTGAAAAGTCAAAATACTCTGGTAAAAGCAGTTCTAAATGATGAATTCCCCAGTACCCTTATGATTAAGAACTGTTTGGATGGTTTCCCAACTGTTTTTCAAAGTGCACTTCAACATCTCATACTCACTTTTGAAATCCCCATTGACTTGCATTGGGCCAAAACTGAAGTTGAGTGAAACTCAATGAGTCTTAACTGCTATGTTGTGAAACCACTTGAAACACATCTGCGACATAGTTTTTACAGAAATGAACTGTTTTGAGCAGTTTCCTGGTGGAAAACAAGCCGTTACACATGTGTACACAAAGTGATTTTCAGGCCCTGAAGCGCGTTATGGGAAATTCAAGTTACCTTCAAATCTAACTTTGTGAAAAGTCAAAATACTCTGGTAAAAGCAGTTCTAAATGATGAATTCCCCAGTACCCTTATGATTAAGAACTGTTTGGATGGTTTCCCAACTGTTTTTCAAAGTGCACTTCAACATCTCATACTCACTTTTGAAATCCCCATTGACTTGCATTGGGCCAAAACTGAAGTTGAGTGAAACTCAATGAGTCTTAACTGCTATGTTGTGAAACCACTTGAAACACATCTGCGACATAGTTTTTTACAGAAATGAACTGTTTTGAGCAGTTTCCTGGTGGAAAACAAGCCGTTACACATGTGTACACAAAGTGATTTTCAGGCCCTGAAGCGCGTTATGGGAAATTCAAGTTACCTTCAAATCTAACTTTGTGAAAAGTCAAAATACTCTGGTAAAAGCAGTTCTAAATGATGAATTCCCCAGTACCCTTATGATTAAGAACTGTTTGGATGGTTTCCCAACTGTTTTTCAAAGTGCACTTCAACATCTCATACTCACTTTTGAAATCCCCATTGACTTGCATTGGGCCAAAACTGAAGTTGAGTGAAACTCAATGAGTCTTAACTGCTATGTTGTGAAACCACTTGAAACACATCTGCGACATAGTTTTTACAGAAATGAACTGTTTTGAGCAGTTTCCTGGTGGAAAACAAGCCGTTACACATGTGTACACAAAGTGATTTTCAGGCCCTGAAGCGCGTTATGGGAAATTCAAGTTACCTTCAAATCTAACTTTGTGAAAAGTCAAAATACTCTGGTAAAAGCAGTTCTAAATGATGAATTCCCCAGTACCCTTATGATTAAGAACTGTTTGGATGGTTTCCCAACTGTTTTTCAAAGTGCACTTCAACATCTCATACTCACTTTTGAAATCCCCATTGACTTGCATTGGGCCAAAACTGAAGTTGAGTGAAACTCAATGAGTCTTAACTGCTATGTTGTGAAACCACTTGAAACACATCTGCGACATAGTTTTTACAGAAATGAACTGTTTTGAGCAGTTTCCTGGTGGAAAACAAGCCGTTACACGTGTACACAAAGTGATTTTCAGGCCCTGAAACGCGTTATGGGAAATTCAAGTTACCTTCAAATCTAACTTTGTGAAAAGTCAAAATACTCTGGTAAAAGCAGTTCTAAATGATGAATTCCCCAGTACCCTTATGATTAAGAACTGTTTGGATGGTTTCCCAACTGTTTTTCAAAGTGCACTTCAACATCTCATACTCACTTTTGAAATCCCCATTGACTTGCATTGGGCCAAAACTGAAGTTGAGTGAAACTCAATGAGTCTTAACTGCTATGTTGTGAAACCACTTGAAACACATCTGCGACATAGTTTTTTACAGAAATGAACTGTTTTGAGCAGTTTCCTGGTGGAAAACAAGCCGTTACACATGTGTACACAAAGTGATTTTCAGGCCCTGAAACGCGTTATGGGAAATTCAAGTTACCTTCAAATCTAACTTTGTGAAAAGTCAAAATACTCTGGTAAAAGCAGTTCTAAATGATGAATTCCCCAGTACCCTTATGATTAAGAACTGTTTGGATGGTTTCCCAACTGTTTTTCAAAGTGCACTTCAACATCTCATACTCACTTTTGAAATCCCCATTGACTTGCATTGGGCCAAAACTGAAGTTGAGTGAAACTCAATGAGTCTTAACTGCTATGTTGTGAAACCACTTGAAACACATCTGCGACATAGTTTTTTACAGAAATGAACTGTTTTGAGCAGTTTCCTGGTGGAAAACAAGCCGTTACACATGTGTACACAAAGTGATTTTCAGGCCCTGAAACGCGTTATGGGAAATTCAAGTTACCTTCAAATCTAACTTTGTGAAAAGTCAAAATACTCTGGTAAAAGCAGTTCTAAATGATGAATTCCCCAGTACCCTTATGATTAAGAACTGTTTGGATGGTTTCCCAACTGTTTTTCAAAGTGCACTTCAACATCTCATACTCACTTTTGAAATCCCCATTGACTTGCATTGGGCCAAAACTGAAGTTGAGTGAAACTCAATGAGTCTTAACTGCTATGTTGTGAAACCACTTGAAACACATCTGCGACATAGTTTTTTACAGAAATGAACTGTTTTGAGCAGTTTCCTGGTGGAAAACAAGCCGTTACACATGTGTACACAAAGTGATTTTCAGGCCCTGAAGCGCGTTATGGGAAATTCAAGTTACCTTCAAATCTAACTTTGTGAAAAGTCAAAATACTCTGGTAAAAGCAGTTCTAAATGATGAATTCCCCAGTACCCTTATGATTAAGAACTGTTTGGATGGTTTCCCAACTGTTTTTCAAAGTGCACTTCAACATCTCATACTCACTTTTTGAAATCCCCATTGACTTGCATTGGGCCAAAACTGAAGTTGAGTGAAACTCAATGAGTCTTAACTGCTATGTTGTGAAACCACTTGAAACACATCTGCGACATAGTTTTTTACAGAAATGAACTGTTTTGAGCAGTTTCCTGGTGGAAAACAAGCCGTTACACATGTGTACACAAAGTGATTTTCAGGCCCTGAAGCGCGTTATGGGAAATTCAAGTTACCTTCAAATCTAACTTTGTGAAAAGTCAAAATACTCTGGTAAAAGCAGTTCTAAATGATGAATTCCCCAGTACCCTTATGATTAAGAACTGTTTGGATGGTTTCCCAACTGTTTTTCAAAGTGCACTTCAACATCTCATACTCACTTTTGAAATCCCCATTGACTTGCATTGGGCCAAAACTGAAGTTGAGTGAAACTCAATGAGTCTTAACTGCTATGTTGTGAAACCACTTGAAACACATCTGCGACATAGTTTTTACAGAAATGAACTGTTTTGAGCAGTTTCCTGGTGGAAAACAAGCCGTTACACATGTGTACACAAAGTGATTTTCAGGCCCTGAAGCGCGTTATGGGAAATTCAAGTTACCTTCAAATCTAACTTTGTGAAAAGTCAAAATACTCTGGTAAAAGCAGTTCTAAATGATGAATTCCCCAGTACCCTTATGATTAAGAACTGTTTGGATGGTTTCCCAACTGTTTTTCAAAGTGCACTTCAACATCTCATACT
The DNA here is from genome assembly GCF_016835505.1 of Polypterus senegalus. NCBI lineage: Eukaryota > Metazoa > Chordata > Cladistia > Polypteriformes > Polypteridae > Polypterus > Polypterus senegalus. The sequence continues at coordinate 29,321 of NW_024385864.1, forward strand.
CACTTTTGAAATCCCCATTGACTTGCATTGGGCCAAAACTGAAGTTGAGTGAAACTCAATGAGTCTTAACTGCTATGTTGTGAAACCACTTGAAACACATCTGCGACATAGTTTTTTACAGAAATGAACTGTTTTGAGCAGTTTCCTGGTGGAAAACAAGCCGTTACACATGTGTACACAAAGTGATTTTCAGGCCCTGAAGCGCGTTATGGGAAATTCAAGTTACCTTCAAATCTAACTTTGTGAAAAGTCAAAATACTCTGGTAAAAGCAGTTCTAAATGATGAATTCCCCAGTACCCTTATGATTAAGAACTGTTTGGATGGTTTCCCAACTGTTTTTCAAAGTGCACTTCAACATCTCATACTCACTTTTGAAATCCCCATTGACTTGCATTGGGCCAAAACTGAAGTTGAGTGAAACTCAATGAGTCTTAACTGCTATGTTGTGAAACCACTTGAAACACATCTGCGACATAGTTTTTACAGAAATGAACTGTTTTGAGCAGTTTCCTGGTGGAAAACAAGCCGTTACACATGTGTACACAAAGTGATTTTCAGGCCCTGAAGCGCGTTATGGGAAATTCAAGTTACCTTCAAATCTAACTTTGTGAAAAGTCAAAATACTCTGGTAAAAGCAGTTCTAAATGATGAATTCCCCAGTACCCTTATGATTAAGAACTGTTTGGATGGTTTCCCAACTGTTTTTCAAAGTGCACTTCAACATCTCATACTCACTTTTGAAATCCCCATTGACTTGCATTGGGCCAAAACTGAAGTTGAGTGAAACTCAATGAGTCTTAACTGCTATGTTGTGAAACCACTTGAAACACATCTGCGACATAGTTTTTTACAGAAATGAACTGTTTTGAGCAGTTTCCTGGTGGAAAACAAGCCGTTACACATGTGTACACAAAGTGATTTTCAGGCCCTGAAGCGCGTTATGGGAAATTCAAGTTACCTTCAAATCTAACTTTGTGAAAAGTCAAAATACTCTGGTAAAAGCAGTTCTAAATGATGAATTCCCCAGTACCCTTATGATTAAGAACTGTTTGGATGGTTTCCCAACTGTTTTTCAAAGTGCACTTCAACATCTCATACTCACTTTTGAAATCCCCATTGACTTGCATTGGGCCAAAACTGAAGTTGAGTGAAACTCAATGAGTCACTATTTTTCCCAACATTGGGCCAAAACTGAATGTTTGAAACTCAAAGTCTTAACTGCACTTGAAACACATCTGACATAGTTTTTACAGAAATGAACTGTTTTGAGCAGTTTCCTGGTGGAAAACAAGCCGTTACACATGTGTACACAAAGTGATTTTCAGGCCCTGAAACGCGTTATGGGAAATTCAAGTTACCTTCAAATCTAACTTTGTGAAAAGTCAAAATACTCTGGTAAAAGCAGTTCTAAATGATGAATTCCCCAGTACCCTTATGATTAAGAACTGTTTGGATGGTTTCCCAACTGTTTTTCAAAGTGCACTTCAACATCTCATACTCACTTTTGAAATCCCCATTGACTTGCATTGGGCCAAAACTGAAGTTGAGTGAAACTCAATGAGTCTTAACTGCTATGTTGTGAAACCACTTGAAACACATCTGCGACATAGTTTTTTACAGAAATGAACTGTTTTGAGCAGTTTCCTGGTGGAAAACAAGCCGTTACACATGTGTACACAAAGTGATTTTCAGGCCCTGAAGCGCGTTATGGGAAATTCAAGTTACCTTCAAATCTAACTTTGTGAAAAGTCAAAATACTCTGGTAAAAGCAGTTCTAAATGATGAATTCCCCAGTACCCTTATGATTAAGAACTGTTTGGATGGTTTCCCAACTGTTTTTCAAAGTGCACTTCAACATCTCATACTCACTTTTGAAATCCCCATTGACTTGCATTGGGCCAAAACTGAAGTTGAGTGAAACTCAATGAGTCTTAACTGCTATGTTGTGAAACCACTTGAAACACATCTGCGACATAGTTTTGACAGAAATGAACTGTTTTGAGCAGTTTCCTGGTGGAAAACAAGCCGTTACACATGTGTACACAAAGTGATTTTCAGGCCCTGAAGCGTTATGGGAAATTCAAGTTACCTTCAAATCTAACTTTGTGAAAAGTCAAAATACTCTGGTAAAAGCAGTTCTAAATGATGAATTCCCCAGTACCCTTATGATTAAGAACTGTTTGGATGGTTTCCCAACTGTTTTTCAAAGTGCACTTCAACATCTCATACTCACTTTTTGAAATCCCCATTGACTTGCATTGGGCCAAAACTGAAGTTGAGTGAAACTCAATGAGTCTTAACTGCTATGTTGTGAAACCACTTGAAACACATCTGCGACATAGTTTTTACAGAAATGAACTGTTTTGAGCAGTTTCCTGGTGGAAAACAAGCCGTTACACATGTGTACACAAAGTGATTTTCAGGCCCTGAAGCGCGTTATGGGAAATTCAAGTTACCTTCAAATCTAACTTTGTGAAAAGTCAAAATACTCTGGTAAAAGCAGTTCTAAATGATGAATTCCCCAGTACCCTTATGATTAAGAACTGTTTGGATGGTTTCCCAACTGTTTTTCAAAGTGCACTTCAACATCTCATACTCACTTTTGAAATCCCCATTGACTTGCATTGGGCCAAAACTGAAGTTGAGTGAAACTCAATGAGTCTTAACTGCTATGTTGTGAAACCACTTGAAACACATCTGCGACATAGTTTTTACAGAAATGAACTGTTTTGAGCAGTTTCCTGGTGGAAAACAAGCCGTTACACATGTGTACACAAAGTGATTTTCAGGCCCTGAAACGCGTTATGGGAAATTCAAGTTACCTTCAAATCTAACTTTGTGAAAAGTCAAAATACTCTGGTAAAAGCAGTTCTAAATGATGAATTCCCCAGTACCCTTATGATTAAGAACTGTTTGGATGGTTTCCCAACTGTTTTTCAAAGTGCACTTCAACATCTCATACTCACTTTTGAAATCCCCATTGACTTGCATTGGGCCAAAACTGAAGTTGAGTGAAACTCAATGAGTCTTAACTGCTATGTTGTGAAACCACTTGAAACACATCTGCGACATAGTTTTTTACAGAAATGAACTGTTTTGAGCAGTTTCCTGGTGGAAAACAAGCCGTTACACATGTGTACACAAAGTGATTTTCAGGCCCTGAAGCGCGTTATGGGAAATTCAAGTTACCTTCAAATCTAACTTTGTGAAAAGTCAAAATACTCTGGTAAAAGCAGTTCTAAATGATGAATTCCCCAGTACCCTTATGATTAAGAACTGTTTGGATGGTTTCCCAACTGTTTTTCAAAGTGCACTTCAACATCTCATACTCACTTTTGAAATCCCCATTGACTTGCATTGGGCCAAAACTGAAGTTGAGTGAAACTCAATGAGTCTTAACTGCTATGTTGTGAAACCACTTGAAACACATCTGCGACATAGTTTTTTACAGAAATGAACTGTTTTGAGCAGTTTCCTGGTGGAAAACAAGCCGTTACACATGTGTACACAAAGTGATTTTCAGGCCCTGAAACGCGTTATGGGAAATTCAAGTTACCTTCAAATCTAACTTTGTGAAAAGTCAAAATACTCTGGTAAAAGCAGTTCTAAATGATGAATTCCCCAGTACCCTTATGATTAAGAACTGTTTGGATGGTTTCCCAACTGTTTTTCAAAGTGCACTTCAACATCTCATACTCACTTTTTGAAATCCCCATTGACTTGCATTGGGCCAAAACTGAAGTTGAGTGAAACTCAATGAGTCTTAACTGCTATGTTGTGAAACCACTTGAAACACATCTGCGACATAGTTTTTACAGAAATGAACTGTTTTGAGCAGTTTCCTGGTGGAAAACAAGCCGTTACACATGTGTACACAAAGTGATTTTCAGGCCCTGAAGCGCGTTATGGGAAATTCAAGTTACCTTCAAATCTAACTTTGTGAAAAGTCAAAATACTCTGGTAAAAGCAGTTCTAAATGATGAATTCCCCAGTACCCTTATGATTAAGAACTGTTTGGATGGTTTCCCAACTGTTTTTCAAAGTGCACTTCAACATCTCATACTCACTTTTGAAATCCCCATTGACTTGCATTGGGCCAAAACTGAAGTTGAGTGAAACTCAATGAGTCTTAACTGCTATGTTGTGAAACCACTTGAAACACATCTGCGACATAGTTTTTTACAGAAATGAACTGTTTTGAGCAGTTTCCTGGTGGAAAACAAGCCGTTACACATGTGTACACAAAGTGATTTTCAGGCCCTGAAACGCGTTATGGGAAATTCAAGTTACCTTCAAATCTAACTTTGTGAAAAGTCAAAATACTCTGGTAAAAGCAGTTCTAAATGATGAATTCCCCAGTACCCTTATGATTAAGAACTGTTTGGATGGTTTCCCAACTGTTTTTCAAAGTGCACTTCAACATCTCATACTCACTTTTTGAAATCCCCATTGACTTGCATTGGGCCAAAACTGAAGTTGAGTGAAACTCAATGAGTCTTAACTGCTATGTTGTGAAACCACTTGAAACACATCTGCGACATAGTTTTTACAGAAATGAACTGTTTTGAGCAGTTTCCTGGTGGAAAACAAGCCGTTACACATGTGTACACAAAGTGATTTTCAGGCCCTGAAGCGTTATGGGAAATTCAAGTTACCTTCAAATCTAACTTTGTGAAAAGTCAAAATACTCTGGTAAAAGCAGTTCTAAATGATGAATTCCCCAGTACCCTTATGATTAAGAACTGTTTGGATGGTTTCCCAACTGTTTTTCAAAGTGCACTTCAACATCTCATACTCACTTTTTGAAATCCCCATTGACTTGCATTGGGCCAAAACTGAAGTTGAGTGAAACTCAATGAGTCTTAACTGCTATGTTGTGAAACCACTTGAAACACATCTGCGACATAGTTTTTACAGAAATGAACTGTTTTGAGCAGTTTCCTGGTGGAAAACAAGCCGTTACACATGTGTACACAAAGTGATTTTCAGGCCCTGAAGCGTTATGGGAAATTCAAGTTACCTTCAAATCTAACTTTGTGAAAAGTCAAAATACTCTGGTAAAAGCAGTTCTAAATGATGAATTCCCCAGTACCCTTATGATTAAGAACTGTTTGGATGGTTTCCCAACTGTTTTTCAAAGTGCACTTCAACATCTCATACTCACTTTTGAAATCCCCATTGACTTGCATTGGGCCAAAACTGAAGTTGAGTGAAACTCAATGAGTCTTAACTGCTATGTTGTGAAACCACTTGAAACACATCTGCGACATAGTTTTTACAGAAATGAACTGTTTTGAGCAGTTTCCTGGTGGAAAACAAGCCGTTACACATGTGTACACAAAGTGATTTTCAGGCCCTGAAGCGCGTTATGGGAAATTCAAGTTACCTTCAAATCTAACTTTGTGAAAAGTCAAAATACTCTGGTAAAAGCAGTTCTAAATGATGAATTCCCCAGTACCCTTATGATTAAGAACTGTTTGGATGGTTTCCCAACTGTTTTTCAAAGTGCACTTCAACATCTCATACTCACTTTTGAAATCCCCATTGACTTGCATTGGGCCAAAACTGAAGTTGAGTGAAACTCAATGAGTCTTAACTGCTATGTTGTGAAACCACTTGAAACACATCTGCGACATAGTTTTTACAGAAATGAACTGTTTTGAGCAGTTTCCTGGTGGAAAACAAGCCGTTACACATGTGTACACAAAGTGATTTTCAGGCCCTGAACCGCGTTATGGGAAATTCAAGTTACCTTCAAATCTAACTTTGTGAAAAGTCAAAATACTCTGGTAAAAGCAGTTCTAAATGATGAATTCCCCAGTACCCTTATGATTAAGAACTGTTTGGATGGTTTCCCAACTGTTTTTCAAAGTGCACTTCAACATCTCATACTCACTTTTGAAATCCCCATTGACTTGCATTGGGCCAAAACTGAAGTTGAGTGAAACTCAATGAGTCTTAACTGCTATGTTGTGAAACCACTTGAAACACATCTGCGACATAGTTTTTGACAGAAATGAACTGTTTTGAGCAGTTTCCTGGTGGAAAACAAGCCGTTACACATGTGTACACAAAGTGATTTTCAGGCCCTGAAGCGCGTTATGGGAAATTCAAGTTACCTTCAAATCTAACTTTGTGAAAAGTCAAAATACTCTGGTAAAAGCAGTTCTAAATGATGAATTCCCCAGTACCCTTATGATTAAGAACTGTTTGGATGGTTTCCCAACTGTTTTTCAAAGTGCACTTCAACATCTCATACTCACTTTTGAAATCCCCATTGACTTGCATTGGGCCAAAACTGAAGTTGAGTGAAACTCAATGAGTCTTAACTGCTATGTTGTGAAACCACTTGAAACACATCTGCGACATAGTTTTTACAGAAATGAACTGTTTTGAGCAGTTTCCTGGTGGAAAACAAGCCGTTACACATGTGTACACAAAGTGATTTTCAGGCCCTGAAGCGCGTTATGGGAAATTCAAGTTACCTTCAAATCTAACTTTGTGAAAAGTCAAAATACTCTGGTAAAAGCAGTTCTAAATGATGAATTCCCCAGTACCCTTATGATTAAGAACTGTTTGGATGGTTTCCCAACTGTTTTTCAAAGTGCACTTCAACATCTCATACTCACTTTTGAAATCCCCATTGACTTGCATTGGGCCAAAACTGAAGTTGAGTGAAACTCAATGAGTCTTAACTGCTATGTTGTGAAACCACTTGAAACACATCTGCGACATAGTTTTTTACAGAAATGAACTGTTTTGAGCAGTTTCCTGGTGGAAAACAAGCCGTTACACATGTGTACACAAAGTGATTTTCAGGCCCTGAAGCGCGTTATGGGAAATTCAAGTTACCTTCAAATCTAACTTTGTGAAAAGTCAAAATACTCTGGTAAAAGCAGTTCTAAATGATGAATTCCCCAGTACCCTTATGATTAAGAACTGTTTGGATGGTTTCCCAACTGTTTTTCAAAGTGCACTTCAACATCTCATACTCACTTTTGAAATCCCCATTGACTTGCATTGGGCCAAAACTGAAGTTGAGTGAAACTCAATGAGTCTTAACTGCTATGTTGTGAAACCACTTGAAACACATCTGCGACATAGTTTTTTACAGAAATGAACTGTTTTGAGCAGTTTCCTGGTGGAAAACAAGCCGTTACACATGTGTACACAAAGTGATTTTCAGGCCCTGAAGCGCGTTATGGGAAATTCAAGTTACCTTCAAATCTAACTTTGTGAAAAGTCAAAATACTCTGGTAAAAGCAGTTCTAAATGATGAATTCCCCAGTACCCTTATGATTAAGAACTGTTTGGATGGTTTCCCAACTGTTTTTCAAAGTGCACTTCAACATCTCATACTCACTTTTTGAAATCCCCATTGACTTGCATTGGGCCAAAACTGAAGTTGAGTGAAACTCAATGAGTCTTAACTGCTATGTTGTGAAACCACTTGAAACACATCTGCGACATAGTTTTTTACAGAAATGAACTGTTTTGAGCAGTTTCCTGGTGGAAAACAAGCCGTTACACATGTGTACACAAAGTGATTTTCAGGCCCTGAAACGCGTTATGGGAAATTCAAGTTACCTTCAAATCTAACTTTGTGAAAAGTCAAAATACTCTGGTAAAAGCAGTTCTAAATGATGAATTCCCCAGTACCCTTATGATTAAGAACTGTTTGGATGGTTTCCCAACTGTTTTTCAAAGTGCACTTCAACATCTCATACTCACTTTTGAAATCCCCATTGACTTGCATTGGGCCAAAACTGAAGTTGAGTGAAACTCAATGAGTCTTAACTGCTATGTTGTGAAACCACTTGAAACACATCTGCGACATAGTTTTTACAGAAATGAACTGTTTTGAGCAGTTTCCTGGTGGAAAACAAGCCGTTACACATGTGTACACAAAGTGATTTTCAGGCCCTGAAGCGCGTTATGGGAAATTCAAGTTACCTTCAAATCTAACTTTGTGAAAAGTCAAAATACTCTGGTAAAAGCAGTTCTAAATGATGAATTCCCCAGTACCCTTATGATTAAGAACTGTTTGGATGGTTTCCCAACTGTTTTTCAAAGTGCACTTCAACATCTCATACTCACTTTTTGAAATCCCCATTGACTTGCATTGGGCCAAAACTGAAGTTGAGTGAAACTCAATGAGTCTTAACTGCTATGTTGTGAAACCACTTGAAACACATCTGCGACATAGTTTTTACAGAAATGAACTGTTTTGAGCAGTTTCCTGGTGGAAAACAAGCCGTTACACATGTGTACACAAAGTGATTTTCAGGCCCTGAAAGCGCGTTATGGGAAATTCAAGTTACCTTCAAATCTAACTTTGTGAAAAGTCAAAATACTCTGGTAAAAGCAGTTCTAAATGATGAATTCCCCAGTACCCTTATGATTAAGAACTGTTTGGATGGTTTCCCAACTGTTTTTCAAAGTGCACTTCAACATCTCATACTCACTTTTGAAATCCCCATTGACTTGCATTGGGCCAAAACTGAAGTTGAGTGAAACTCAATGAGTCTTAACTGCTATGTTGTGAAACCACTTGAAACACATCTGCGACATAGTTTTTGACAGAAATGAACTGTTTTGAGCAGTTTCCTGGTGGAAAACAAGCCGTTACACATGTGTACACAAAGTGATTTTCAGGCCCTGAAGCGCGTTATGGGAAATTCAAGTTACCTTCAAATCTAACTTTGTGAAAAGTCAAAATACTCTGGTAAAAGCAGTTCTAAATGATGAATTCCCCAGTACCCTTATGATTAAGAACTGTTTGGATGGTTTCCCAACTGTTTTTCAAAGTGCACTTCAACATCTCATACTCACTTTTGAAATCCCCATTGACTTGCATTGGGCCAAAACTGAAGTTGAGTGAAACTCAATGAGTCTTAACTGCTATGTTGTGAAACCACTTGAAACACATCTGCGACATAGTTTTTTACAGAAATGAACTGTTTTGAGCAGTTTCCTGGTGGAAAACAAGCCGTTACACATGTGTACACAAAGTGATTTTCAGGCCCTGAAACGCGTTATGGGAAATTCAAGTTACCTTCAAATCTAACTTTGTGAAAAGTCAAAATACTCTGGTAAAAGCAGTTCTAAATGATGAATTCCCCAGTACCCTTATGATTAAGAACTGTTTGGATGGTTTCCCAACTGTTTTCAAAGTGCACTTCAACATCTCATACTCACTTTTGAAATCCCCATTGACTTGCATTGGGCCAAAACTGAAGTTGAGTGAAACTCAATGAGTTTTGCTATGTTGTGAAACCACTTGAAACACATCTGCGACATAGTTTTTTACAGAAATGAACTGTTTTGAGCAGTTTCCTGGTGGAAAACAAGCCGTTACACATGTGTACACAAAGTGATTTTCAGGCCCTGAAACGCGTTATGGGAAATTCAAGTTACCTTCAAATCTAACTTTGTGAAAAGTCAAAATACTCTGGTAAAAGCAGTTCTAAATGATGAATTCCCCAGTACCCTTATGATTAAGAACTGTTTGGATGGTTTCCCAACTGTTTTTCAAAGTGCACTTCAACATCTCATACTCACTTTTTGAAATCCCCATTGACTTGCATTGGGCCAAAACTGAAGTTGAGTGAAACTCAATGAGTCTTAACTGCTATGTTGTGAAACCACTTGAAACACATCTGCGACATAGTTTTTTACAGAAATGAACTGTTTTGAGCAGTTTCCTGGTGGAAAACAAGCCGTTACACATGTGTACACAAAGTGATTTTCAGGCCCTGAAACGCGTTATGGGAAATTCAAGTTACCTTCAAATCTAACTTTGTGAAAAGTCAAAATACTCTGGTAAAAGCAGTTCTAAATGATGAATTCCCCAGTACCCTTATGATTAAGAACTGTTTGGATGGTTTCCCAACTGTTTTTCAAAGTGCACTTCAACATCTCATACTCACTTTTGAAATCCCCATTGACTTGCATTGGGCCAAAACTGAAGTTGAGTGAAACTCAATGAGTCTTAACTGCTATGTTGTGAAACCACTTGAAACACATCTGCGACATAGTTTTTTACAGAAATGAACTGTTTTGAGCAGTTTCCTGGTGGAAAACAAGCCGTTACACATGTGTACACAAAGTGATTTTCAGGCCCTGAAGCGCGTTATGGGAAATTCAAGTTACCTTCAAATCTAACTTTGTGAAAAGTCAAAATACTCTGGTAAAAGCAGTTCTAAATGATGAATTCCCCAGTACCCTTATGATTAAGAACTGTTTGGATGGTTTCCCAACTGTTTTTCAAAGTGCACTTCAACATCTCATACTCACTTTTGAAATCCCCATTGACTTGCATTGGGCCAAAACTGAAGTTGAGTGAAACTCAATGAGTCTTAACTGCTATGTTGTGAAACCACTTGAAACACATCTGCGACATAGTTTTTACAGAAATGAACTGTTTTGAGCAGTTTCCTGGTGGAAAACAAGCCGTTACACATGTGTACACAAAGTGATTTTCAGGCCCTGAAGCGCGTTATGGGAAATTCAAGTTACCTTCAAATCTAACTTTGTGAAAAGTCAAAATACTCTGGTAAAAGCAGTTCTAAATGATGAATTCCCAGTACCCTTATGATTAAGAACTGTTTGGATGGTTTCCCAACTGTTTTTCAAAGTGCACTTCAACATCTCATACTCACTTTTGAAATCCCCATTGACTTGCATTGGGCCAAAACTGAAGTTGAGTGAAACTCAATGAGTCTTAACTGCTATGTTGTGAAACCACTTGAAACACATCTGCGACATAGTTTTTTACAGAAATGAACTGTTTTGAGCAGTTTCCTGGTGGAAAACAAGCCGTTACACATGTGTACACAAAGTGATTTTCAGGCCCTGAAACGCGTTATGGGAAATTCAAGTTACCTTCAAATCTAACTTTGTGAAAAGTCAAAATACTCTGGTAAAAGCAGTTCTAAATGATGAATTCCCCAGTACCCTTATGATTAAGAACTGTTTGGATGGTTTCCCAACTGTTTTTCAAAGTGCACTTCAACATCTCATACTCACTTTTTGAAATCCCCATTGACTTGCATTGGGCCAAAACTGAAGTTGAGTGAAACTCAATGAGTCTTAACTGCTATGTTGTGAAACCACTTGAAACACATCTGCGACATAGTTTTTTACAGAAATGAACTGTTTTGAGCAGTTTCCTGGTGGAAAACAAGCCGTTACACATGTGTACACAAAGTGATTTTCAGGCCCTGAAGCGTTATGGGAAATTCAAGTTACCTTCAAATCTAACTTTGTGAAAAGTCAAAATACTCTGGTAAAAGCAGTTCTAAATGATGAATTCCCCAGTACCCTTATGATTAAGAACTGTTTGGATGGTTTCCCAACTGTTTTTCAAAGTGCACTTCAACATCTCATACTCACTTTTGAAATCCCCATTGACTTGCATTGGGCCAAAACTGAAGTTGAGTGAAACTCAATGAGTCTTAACTGCTATGTTGTGAAACCACTTGAAACACATCTGCGACATAGTTTTTTACAGAAATGAACTGTTTTGAGCAGTTTCCTGGTGGAAAACAAGCCGTTACACATGTGTACACAAAGTGATTTTCAGGCCCTGAAGCGCGTTATGGGAAATTCAAGTTACCTTCAAATCTAACTTTGTGAAAAGTCAAAATACTCTGGTAAAAGCAGTTCTAAATGATGAATTCCCCAGTACCCTTATGATTAAGAACTGTTTGGATGGTTTCCCAACTGTTTTTCAAAGTGCACTTCAACATCTCATACTCACTTTTTGAAATCCCCATTGACTTGCATTGGGCCAAAACTGAAGTTGAGTGAAACTCAATGAGTCTTAACTGCTATGTTGTGAAACCACTTGAAACACATCTGCGACATAGTTTTTGACAGAAATGAACTGTTTTGAGCAGTTTCCTGGTGGAAAACAAGCCGTTACACATGTGTACACAAAGTGATTTTCAGGCCCTGAAGCGTTATGGGAAATTCAAGTTACCTTCAAATCTAACTTTGTGAAAAGTCAAAATACTCTGGTAAAAGCAGTTCTAAATGATGAATTCCCCAGTACCCTTATGATTAAGAACTGTTTGGATGGTTTCCCAACTGTTTTTCAAAGTGCACTTCAACATCTCATACTCACTTTTGAAATCCCCATTGACTTGCATTGGGCCAAAACTGAAGTTGAGTGAAACTCAATGAGTCTTAACTGCTATGTTGTGAAACCACTTGAAACACATCTGCGACATAGTTTTTACAGAAATGAACTGTTTTGAGCAGTTTCCTGGTGGAAAACAAGCCGTTACACATGTGTACACAAAGTGATTTTCAGGCCCTGAAGCGCGTTATGGGAAATTCAAGTTACCTTCAAATCTAACTTTGTGAAAAGTCAAAATACTCTGGTAAAAGCAGTTCTAAATGATGAATTCCCCAGTACCCTTATGATTAAGAACTGTTTGGATGGTTTCCCAACTGTTTTTCAAAGTGCACTTCAACATCTCATACTCACTTTTAAAATCCCCATTGACTTGCATTGGGCCAAAACTGAAGTTGAGTGAAACTCAATGAGTCTTAACTGCTATGTTGTGAAACCACTTGAAACACATCTGCGACATAGTTTTTACAGAAATGAACTGTTTTGAGCAGTTTCCTGGTGGAAAACAAGCCGTTACACATGTGTACACAAAGTGATTTTCAGGCCCTGAAGCGCGTTATGGGAAATTCAAGTTACCTTCAAATCTAACTTTGTGAAAAGTCAAAATACTCTGGTAAAAGCAGTTCTAAATGATGAATTCCCCAGTACCCTTATGATTAAGAACTGTTTGGATGGTTTCCCAACTGTTTTTCAAAGTGCACTTCAACATCTCATACTCACTTTTGAAATCCCCATTGACTTGCATTGGGCCAAAACTGAAGTTGAGTGAAACTCAATGAGTCTTAACTGCTATGTTGTGAAACCACTTGAAACACATCTGCGACATAGTTTTTGACAGAAATGAACTGTTTTGAGCAGTTTCCTGGTGGAAAACAAGCCGTTACACATGTGTACACAAAGTGATTTTCAGGCCCTGAAGCGCGTTATGGGAAATTCAAGTTACCTTCAAATCTAACTTTGTGAAAAGTCAAAATACTCTGGTAAAAGCAGTTCTAAATGATGAATTCCCCAGTACCCTTATGATTAAGAACTGTTTGGATGGTTTCCCAACTGTTTTTCAAAGTGCACTTCAACATCTCATACTCACTTTTTGAAATCCCCATTGACTTGCATTGGGCCAAAACTGAAGTTGAGTGAAACTCAATGAGTCTTAACTGCTATGTTGTGAAACCACTTGAAACACATCTGCGACATAGTTTTTACAGAAATGAACTGTTTTGAGCAGTTTCCTGGTGGAAAACAAGCCGTTACACATGTGTACACAAAGTGATTTTCAGGCCCTGAAGCGCGTTATGGGAAATTCAAGTTACCTTCAAATCTAACTTTGTGAAAAGTCAAAATACTCTGGTAAAAGCAGTTCTAAATGATGAATTCCCCAGTACCCTTATGATTAAGAACTGTTTGGATGGTTTCCCAACTGTTTTTCAAAGTGCACTTCAACATCTCATACTCACTTTTTGAAATCCCCATTGACTTGCATTGGGCCAAAACTGAAGTTGAGTGAAACTCAATGAGTCTTAACTGCTATGTTGTGAAACCACTTGAAACACATCTGCGACATAGTTTTTACAGAAATGAACTGTTTTGAGCAGTTTCCTGGTGGAAAACAAGCCGTTACACATGTGTACACAAAGTGATTTTCAGGCCCTGAAGCGCGTTATGGGAAATTCAAGTTACCTTCAAATCTAACTTTGTGAAAAGTCAAAATACTCTGGTAAAAGCAGTTCTAAATGATGAATTCCCCAGTACCCTTATGATTAAGAACTGTTTGGATGGTTTCCCAACTGTTTTTCAAAGTGCACTTCAACATCTCATACTCACTTTTGAAATCCCCATTGACTTGCATTGGGCCAAAACTGAAGTTGAGTGAAACTCAATGAGTCTTAACTGCTATGTTGTGAAACCACTTGAAACACATCTGCGACATAGTTTTTGACAGAAATGAACTGTTTTGAGCAGTTTCCTGGTGGAAAACAAGCCGTTACACATGTGTACACAAAGTGATTTTCAGGCCCTGAAGCGCGTTATGGGAAATTCAAGTTACCTTCAAATCTAACTTTGTGAAAAGTCAAAATACTCTGGTAAAAGCAGTTCTAAATGATGAATTCCCCAGTACCCTTATGATTAAGAACTGTTTGGATGGTTTCCCAACTGTTTTCAAAGTGCACTTCAACATCTCATACTCACTTTTTGAAATCCCCATTGACTTGCATTGGGCCAAAACTGAAGTTGAGTGAAACTCAATGAGTCTTAACTGCTATGTTGTGAAACCACTTGAAACACATCTGCGACATAGTTTTTTACAGAAATGAACTGTTTTGAGCAGTTTCCTGGTGGAAAACAAGCCGTTACACATGTGTACACAAAGTGATTTTCAGGCCCTGAAGCGCGTTATGGGAAATTCAAGTTACCTTCAAATCTAACTTTGTGAAAAGTCAAAATACTCTGGTAAAAGCAGTTCTAAATGATGAATTCCCCAGTACCCTTATGATTAAGAACTGTTTGGATGGTTTCCCAACTGTTTTTCAAAGTGCACTTCAACATCTCATACTCACTTTTGAAATCCCCATTGACTTGCATTGGGCCAAAACTGAAGTTGAGTGAAACTCAATGAGTCTTAACTGCTATGTTGTGAAACCACTTGAAACACATCTGCGACATAGTTTTTACAGAAATGAACTGTTTTGAGCAGTTTCCTGGTGGAAAACAAGCCGTTACACATGTGTACACAAAGTGATTTTCAGGCCCTGAAGCGCGTTATGGGAAATTCAAGTTACCTTCAAATCTAACTTTGTGAAAAGTCAAAATACTCTGGTAAAAGCAGTTCTAAATGATGAATTCCCCAGTACCCTTATGATTAAGAACTGTTTGGATGGTTTCCCAACTGTTTTTCAAAGTGCACTTCAACATCTCATACTCACTTTTTGAAATCCCCATTGACTTGCATTGGGCCAAAACTGAAGTTGAGTGAAACTCAATGAGTCTTAACTGCTATGTTGTGAAACCACTTGAAACACATCTGCGACATAGTTTTTTACAGAAATGAACTGTTTTGAGCAGTTTCCTGGTGGAAAACAAGCCGTTACACATGTGTACACAAAGTGATTTTCAGGCCCTGAAGCGCGTTATGGGAAATTCAAGTTACCTTCAAATCTAACTTTGTGAAAAGTCAAAATACTCTGGTAAAAGCAGTTCTAAATGATGAATTCCCCAGTACCCTTATGATTAAGAACTGTTTGGATGGTTTCCCAACTGTTTTTCAAAGTGCACTTCAACATCTCATACTCACTTTTGAAATCCCCATTGACTTGCATTGGGCCAAAACTGAAGTTGAGTGAAACTCAATGAGTCTTAACTGCTATGTTGTGAAACCACTTGAAACACATCTGCGACATAGTTTTTTACAGAAATGAACTGTTTTGAGCAGTTTCCTGGTGGAAAACAAGCCGTTACACATGTGTACACAAAGTGATTTTCAGGCCCTGAAACGCGTTATGGGAAATTCAAGTTACCTTCAAATCTAACTTTGTGAAAAGTCAAAATACTCTGGTAAAAGCAGTTCTAAATGATGAATTCCCCAGTACCCTTATGATTAAGAACTGTTTGGATGGTTTCCCAACTGTTTTTCAAAGTGCACTTCAACATCTCATACTCACTTTTGAAATCCCCATTGACTTGCATTGGGCCAAAACTGAAGTTGAGTGAAACTCAATGAGTCTTAACTGCTATGTTGTGAAACCACTTGAAACACATCTGCGACATAGTTTTTTACAGAAATGAACTGTTTTGAGCAGTTTCCTGGTGGAAAACAAGCCGTTACACATGTGTACACAAAGTGATTTTCAGGCCCTGAAACGCGTTATGGGAAATTCAAGTTACCTTCAAATCTAACTTTGTGAAAAGTCAAAATACTCTGGTAAAAGCAGTTCTAAATGATGAATTCCCCAGTACCCTTATGATTAAGAACTGTTTGGATGGTTTCCCAACTGTTTTTCAAAGTGCACTTCAACATCTCATACTCACTTTTTGAAATCCCCATTGACTTGCATTGGGCCAAAACTGAAGTTGAGTGAAACTCAATGAGTCTTAACTGCTATGTTGTGAAACCACTTGAAACACATCTGCGACATAGTTTTTTACAGAAATGAACTGTTTTGAGCAGTTTCCTGGTGGAAAACAAGCCGTTACACATGTGTACACAAAGTGATTTTCAGGCCCTGAAGCGCGTTATGGGAAATTCAAGTTACCTTCAAATCTAACTTTGTGAAAAGTCAAAATACTCTGGTAAAAGCAGTTCTAAATGATGAATTCCCCAGTACCCTTATGATTAAGAACTGTTTGGATGGTTTCCCAACTGTTTTTCAAAGTGCACTTCAACATCTCATACTCACTTTTGAAATCCCCATTGACTTGCATTGGGCCAAAACTGAAGTTGAGTGAAACTCAATGAGTCTTAACTGCTATGTTGTGAAACCACTTGAAACACATCTGCGACATAGTTTTTTACAGAAATGAACTGTTTTGAGCAGTTTCCTGGTGGAAAACAAGCCGTTACACATGTGTACACAAAGTGATTTTCAGGCCCTGAAGCGCGTTATGGGAAATTCAAGTTACCTTCAAATCTAACTTTGTGAAAAGTCAAAATACTCTGGTAAAAGCAGTTCTAAATGATGAATTCCCCAGTACCCTTATGATTAAGAACTGTTTGGATGGTTTCCCAACTGTTTTTCAAAGTGCACTTCAACATCTCATACTCACTTTTGAAATCCCCATTGACTTGCATTGGGCCAAAACTGAAGTTGAGTGAAACTCAATGAGTCTTAACTGCTATGTTGTGAAACCACTTGAAACACATCTGCGACATAGTTTTTTACAGAAATGAACTGTTTTGAGCAGTTTCCTGGTGGAAAACAAGCCGTTACACATGTGTACACAAAGTGATTTTCAGGCCCTGAAGCGCGTTATGGGAAATTCAAGTTACCTTCAAATCTAACTTTGTGAAAAGTCAAAATACTCTGGTAAAAGCAGTTCTAAATGATGAATTCCCCAGTACCCTTATGATTAAGAACTGTTTGGATGGTTTCCCAACTGTTTTTCAAAGTGCACTTCAACATCTCATACTCACTTTTGAAATCCCCATTGACTTGCATTGGGCCAAAACTGAAGTTGAGTGAAACTCAATGAGTCTTAACTGCTATGTTGTGAAACCACTTGAAACACATCTGCGACATAGTTTTTACAGAAATGAACTGTTTTGAGCAGTTTCCTGGTGGAAAACAAGCCGTTACACATGTGTACACAAAGTGATTTTCAGGCCCTGAAGCGCGTTATGGGAAATTCAAGTTACCTTCAAATCTAACTTTGTGAAAAGTCAAAATACTCTGGTAAAAGCAGTTCTAAATGATGAATTCCCCAGTACCCTTATGATTAAGAACTGTTTGGATGGTTTCCCAACTGTTTTTCAAAGTGCACTTCAACATCTCATACTCACTTTTGAAATCCCCATTGACTTGCATTGGGCCAAAACTGAAGTTGAGTGAAACTCAATGAGTCTTAACTGCTATGTTGTGAAACCACTTGAAACACATCTGCGACATAGTTTTTACAGAAATGAACTGTTTTGAGCAGTTTCCTGGTGGAAAACAAGCCGTTACACATGTGTACACAAAGTGATTTTCAGGCCCTGAAGCGCGTTATGGGAAATTCAAGTTACCTTCAAATCTAACTTTGTGAAAAGTCAAAATACTCTGGTAAAAGCAGTTCTAAATGATGAATTCCCCAGTACCCTTATGATTAAGAACTGTTTGGATGGTTTCCCAACTGTTTTTCAAAGTGCACTTCAACATCTCATACTCACTTTTGAAATCCCCATTGACTTGCATTGGGCCAAAACTGAAGTTGAGTGAAACTCAATGAGTCTTAACTGCTATGTTGTGAAACCACTTGAAACACATCTGCGACATAGTTTTTTACAGAAATGAACTGTTTTGAGCAGTTTCCTGGTGGAAAACAAGCCGTTACACATGTGTACACAAAGTGATTTTCAGGCCCTGAAGCGCGTTATGGGAAATTCAAGTTACCTTCAAATCTAACTTTGTGAAAAGTCAAAATACTCTGGTAAAAGCAGTTCTAAATGATGAATTCCCCAGTACCCTTATGATTAAGAACTGTTTGGATGGTTTCCCAACTGTTTTTCAAAGTGCACTTCAACATCTCATACTCACTTTTGAAATCCCCATTGACTTGCATTGGGCCAAAACTGAAGTTGAGTGAAACTCAATGAGTCTTAACTGCTATGTTGTGAAACCACTTGAAACACATCTGCGACATAGTTTTTTACAGAAATGAACTGTTTTGAGCAGTTTCCTGGTGGAAAACAAGCCGTTACACATGTGTACACAAAGTGATTTTCAGGCCCTGAAGCGCGTTATGGGAAATTCAAGTTACCTTCAAATCTAACTTTGTGAAAAGTCAAAATACTCTGGTAAAAGCAGTTCTAAATGATGAATTCCCCAGTACCCTTATGATTAAGAACTGTTTGGATGGTTTCCCAACTGTTTTCAAAGTGCACTTCAACATCTCATACTCACTTTTTGAAATCCCCATTGACTTGCATTGGGCCAAAACTGAAGTTGAGTGAAACTCAATGAGTCTTAACTGCTATGTTGTGAAACCACTTGAAACACATCTGCGACATAGTTTTTACAGAAATGAACTGTTTTGAGCAGTTTCCTGGTGGAAAACAAGCCGTTACACATGTGTACACAAAGTGATTTTCAGGCCCTGAAGCGTTATGGGAAATTCAAGTTACCTTCAAATCTAACTTTGTGAAAAGTCAAAATACTCTGGTAAAAGCAGTTCTAAATGATGAATTCCCCAGTACCCTTATGATTAAGAACTGTTTGGATGGTTTCCCAACTGTTTTTCAAAGTGCACTTCAACATCTCATACTCACTTTTTGAAATCCCCATTGACTTGCATTGGGCCAAAACTGAAGTTGAGTGAAACTCAATGAGTCTTAACTGCTATGTTGTGAAACCACTTGAAACACATCTGCGACATAGTTTTTACAGAAATGAACTGTTTTGAGCAGTTTCCTGGTGGAAAACAAGCCGTTACACATGTGTACACAAAGTGATTTTCAGGCCCTGAAGCGCGTTATGGGAAATTCAAGTTACCTTCAAATCTAACTTTGTGAAAAGTCAAAATACTCTGGTAAAAGCAGTTCTAAATGATGAATTCCCCAGTACCCTTATGATTAAGAACTGTTTGGATGGTTTCCCAACTGTTTTTCAAAGTGCACTTCAACATCTCATACTCACTTTTGAAATCCCCATTGACTTGCATTGGGCCAAAACTGAAGTTGAGTGAAACTCAATGAGTCTTAACTGCTATGTTGTGAAACCACTTGAAACACATCTGCGACATAGTTTTTTACAGAAATGAACTGTTTTGAGCAGTTTCCTGGTGGAAAACAAGCCGTTACACATGTGTACACAAAGTGATTTTCAGGCCCTGAAGCGCGTTATGGGAAATTCAAGTTACCTTCAAATCTAACTTTGTGAAAAGTCAAAATACTCTGGTAAAAGCAGTTCTAAATGATGAATTCCCCAGTACCCTTATGATTAAGAACTGTTTGGATGGTTTCCCAACTGTTTTTCAAAGTGCACTTCAACATCTCATACTCACTTTTTGAAATCCCCATTGACTTGCATTGGGCCAAAACTGAAGTTGAGTGAAACTCAATGAGTCTTAACTGCTATGTTGTGAAACCACTTGAAACACATCTGCGACATAGTTTTTACAGAAATGAACTGTTTTGAGCAGTTTCCTGGTGGAAAACAAGCCGTTACACATGTGTACACAAAGTGATTTTCAGGCCCTGAAGCGCGTTATGGGAAATTCAAGTTACCTTCAAATCTAACTTTGTGAAAAGTCAAAATACTCTGGTAAAAGCAGTTCTAAATGATGAATTCCCCAGTACCCTTATGATTAAGAACTGTTTGGATGGTTTCCCAACTGTTTTTCAAAGTGCACTTCAACATCTCATACTCACTTTTGAAATCCCCATTGACTTGCATTGGGCCAAAACTGAAGTTGAGTGAAACTCAATGAGTCTTAACTGCTATGTTGTGAAACCACTTGAAACACATCTGCGACATAGTTTTTTACAGAAATGAACTGTTTTGAGCAGTTTCCTGGTGGAAAACAAGCCGTTACACATGTGTACACAAAGTGATTTTCAGGCCCTGAAGCGCGTTATGGGAAATTCAAGTTACCTTCAAATCTAACTTTGTGAAAAGTCAAAATACTCTGGTAAAAGCAGTTCTAAATGATGAATTCCCCAGTACCCTTATGATTAAGAACTGTTTGGATGGTTTCCCAACTGTTTTTCAAAGTGCACTTCAACATCTCATACTCACTTTTGAAATCCCCATTGACTTGCATTGGGCCAAAACTGAAGTTGAGTGAAACTCAATGAGTCTTAACTGCTATGTTGTGAAACCACTTGAAACACATCTGCGACATAGTTTTTTACAGAAATGAACTGTTTTGAGCAGTTTCCTGGTGGAAAACAAGCCGTTACACATGTGTACACAAAGTGATTTTCAGGCCCTGAAGCGCGTTATGGGAAATTCAAGTTACCTTCAAATCTAACTTTGTGAAAAGTCAAAATACTCTGGTAAAAGCAGTTCTAAATGATGAATTCCCCAGTACCCTTATGATTAAGAACTGTTTGGATGGTTTCCCAACTGTTTTTCAAAGTGCACTTCAACATCTCATACTCACTTTTGAAATCCCCATTGACTTGCATTGGGCCAAAACTGAAGTTGAGTGAAACTCAATGAGTCTTAACTGCTATGTTGTGAAACCACTTGAAACACATCTGCGACATAGTTTTTACAGAAATGAACTGTTTTGAGCAGTTTCCTGGTGGAAAACAAGCCGTTACACATGTGTACACAAAGTGATTTTCAGGCCCTGAAAGCGTTATGGGAAATTCAAGTTACCTTCAAATCTAACTTTGTGAAAAGTCAAAATACTCTGGTAAAAGCAGTTCTAAATGATGAATTCCCCAGTACCCTTATGATTAAGAACTGTTTGGATGGTTTCCCAACTGTTTTTCAAAGTGCACTTCAACATCTCATACTCACTTTTGAAATCCCCATTGACTTGCATTGGGCCAAAACTGAAGTTGAGTGAAACTCAATGAGTCTTAACTGCTATGTTGTGAAACCACTTGAAACACATCTGCGACATAGTTTTTACAGAAATGAACTGTTTTGAGCAGTTTCCTGGTGGAAAACAAGCCGTTACACATGTGTACACAAAGTGATTTTCAGGCCCTGAAACGCGTTATGGGAAATTCAAGTTACCTTCAAATCTAACTTTGTGAAAAGTCAAAATACTCTGGTAAAAGCAGTTCTAAATGATGAATTCCCCAGTACCCTTATGATTAAGAACTGTTTGGATGGTTTCCCAACTGTTTTTCAAAGTGCACTTCAACATCTCATACTCACTTTTGAAATCCCCATTGACTTGCATTGGGCCAAAACTGAAGTTGAGTGAAACTCAATGAGTCTTAACTGCTATGTTGTGAAACCACTTGAAACACATCTGCGACATAGTTTTTTACAGAAATGAACTGTTTTGAGCAGTTTCCTGGTGGAAAACAAGCCGTTACACATGTGTACACAAAGTGATTTTCAGGCCCTGAGCGCGTTATGGGAAATTCAAGTTACCTTCAAATCTAACTTTGTGAAAAGTCAAAATACTCTGGTAAAAGCAGTTCTAAATGATGAATTCCCCAGTACCCTTATGATTAAGAACTGTTTGGATGGTTTCCCAACTGTTTTTCAAAGTGCACTTCAACATCTCATACTCACTTTTGAAATCCCCATTGACTTGCATTGGGCAAAACTGAAGTTGAGTGAAACTCAATGAGTCTTAACTGCTATGTTGTGAAACCACTTGAAACACATCTGCGACATAGTTTTTTACAGAAATGAACTGTTTTGAGCAGTTTCCTGGTGGAAAACAAGCCGTTACACATGTGTACACAAAGTGATTTTCAGGCCCTGAAACGCGTTATGGGAAATTCAAGTTACCTTCAAATCTAACTTTGTGAAAAGTCAAAATACTCTGGTAAAAGCAGTTCTAAATGATGAATTCCCCAGTACCCTTATGATTAAGAACTGTTTGGATGGTTTCCCAACTGTTTTTCAAAGTGCACTTCAACATCTCATACTCACTTTTGAAATCCCCATTGACTTGCATTGGGCCAAAACTGAAGTTGAGTGAAACTCAATGAGTCTTAACTGCTATGTTGTGAAACCACTTGAAACACATCTGCGACATAGTTTTTTACAGAAATGAACTGTTTTGAGCAGTTTCCTGGTGGAAAACAAGCCGTTACACATGTGTACACAAAGTGATTTTCAGGCCCTGAAGCGCGTTATGGGAAATTCAAGTTACCTTCAAATCTAACTTTGTGAAAAGTCAAAATACTCTGGTAAAAGCAGTTCTAAATGATGAATTCCCCAGTACCCTTATGATTAAGAACTGTTTGGATGGTTTCCCAACTGTTTTTCAAAGTGCACTTCAACATCTCATACTCACTTTTGAAATCCCCATTGACTTGCATTGGGCCAAAACTGAAGTTGAGTGAAACTCAATGAGTCTTAACTGCTATGTTGTGAAACCACTTGAAACACATCTGCGACATAGTTTTTTACAGAAATGAACTGTTTTGAGCAGTTTCCTGGTGGAAAACAAGCCGTTACACATGTGTACACAAAGTGATTTTCAGGCCCTGAAACGCGTTATGGGAAATTCAAGTTACCTTCAAATCTAACTTTGTGAAAAGTCAAAATACTCTGGTAAAAGCAGTTCTAAATGATGAATTCCCAGTACCCTTATGATTAAGAACTGTTTGGATGGTTTCCCAACTGTTTTTCAAAGTGCACTTCAACATCTCATACTCACTTTTGAAATCCCCATTGACTTGCATTGGGCCAAAACTGAAGTTGAGTGAAACTCAATGAGTCTTAACTGCTATGTTGTGAAACCACTTGAAACACATCTGCGACATAGTTTTTTACAGAAATGAACTGTTTTGAGCAGTTTCCTGGTGGAAAACAAGCCGTTACACATGTGTACACAAAGTGATTTTCAGGCCCTGAAGCGCGTTATGGGAAATTCAAGTTACCTTCAAATCTAACTTTGTGAAAAGTCAAAATACTCTGGTAAAAGCAGTTCTAAATGATGAATTCCCCAGTACCCTTATGATTAAGAACTGTTTGGATGGTTTCCCAACTGTTTTTCAAAGTGCACTTCAACATCTCATACTCACTTTTTGAAATCCCCATTGACTTGCATTGGGCCAAAACTGAAGTTGAGTGAAACTCAATGAGTCTTAACTGCTATGTTGTGAAACCACTTGAAACACATCTGCGACATAGTTTTTTACAGAAATGAACTGTTTTGAGCAGTTTCCTGGTGGAAAACAAGCCGTTACACATGTGTACACAAAGTGATTTTCAGGCCCTGAAGCGCGTTATGGGAAATTCAAGTTACCTTCAAATCTAACTTTGTGAAAAGTCAAAATACTCTGGTAAAAGCAGTTCTAAATGATGAATTCCCCAGT
Source organism: Polypterus senegalus (assembly GCF_016835505.1). Classification (NCBI taxonomy): domain Eukaryota; kingdom Metazoa; phylum Chordata; class Cladistia; order Polypteriformes; family Polypteridae; genus Polypterus; species Polypterus senegalus. The sequence goes on from NW_024385864.1 coordinate 53,108, forward strand.
ACCCTTATGATTAAGAACTGTTTGGATGGTTTCCCAACTGTTTTTCAAAGTGCACTTCAACATCTCATACTCACTTTTGAAATCCCCATTGACTTGCATTGGGCCAAAACTGAAGTTGAGTGAAACTCAATGAGTCTTAACTGCTATGTTGTGAAACCACTTGAAACACATCTGCGACATAGTTTTTTACAGAAATGAACTGTTTTGAGCAGTTTCCTGGTGGAAAACAAGCCGTTACACATGTGTACACAAAGTGATTTTCAGGCCCTGAAACGCGTTATGGGAAATTCAAGTTACCTTCAAATCTAACTTTGTGAAAAGTCAAAATACTCTGGTAAAAGCAGTTCTAAATGATGAATTCCCCAGTACCCTTATGATTAAGAACTGTTTGGATGGTTTCCCAACTGTTTTTCAAAGTGCACTTCAACATCTCATACTCACTTTTGAAATCCCCATTGACTTGCATTGGGCCAAAACTGAAGTTGAGTGAAACTCAATGAGTCTTAACTGCTATGTTGTGAAACCACTTGAAACACATCTGCGACATAGTTTTTTACAGAAATGAACTGTTTTGAGCAGTTTCCTGGTGGAAAACAAGCCGTTACACATGTGTACACAAAGTGATTTTCAGGCCCTGAAGCGCGTTATGGGAAATTCAAGTTACCTTCAAATCTAACTTTGTGAAAAGTCAAAATACTCTGGTAAAAGCAGTTCTAAATGATGAATTCCCCAGTACCCTTATGATTAAGAACTGTTTGGATGGTTTCCCAACTGTTTTCAAAGTGCACTTCAACATCTCATACTCACTTTTGAAATCCCCATTGACTTGCATTGGGCCAAAACTGAAGTTGAGTGAAACTCAATGAGTCTTAACTGCTATGTTGTGAAACCACTTGAAACACATCTGCGACATAGTTTTTTACAGAAATGAACTGTTTTGAGCAGTTTCCTGGTGGAAAACAAGCCGTTACACATGTGTACACAAAGTGATTTTCAGGCCCTGAAACGCGTTATGGGAAATTCAAGTTACCTTCAAATCTAACTTTGTGAAAAGTCAAAATACTCTGGTAAAAGCAGTTCTAAATGATGAATTCCCCAGTACCCTTATGATTAAGAACTGTTTGGATGGTTTCCCAACTGTTTTTCAAAGTGCACTTCAACATCTCATACTCACTTTTGAAATCCCCATTGACTTGCATTGGGCCAAAACTGAAGTTGAGTGAAACTCAATGAGTCTTAACTGCTATGTTGTGAAACCACTTGAAACACATCTGCGACATAGTTTTTTACAGAAATGAACTGTTTTGAGCAGTTTCCTGGTGGAAAACAAGCCGTTACACATGTGTACACAAAGTGATTTTCAGGCCCTGAAACGCGTTATGGGAAATTCAAGTTACCTTCAAATCTAACTTTGTGAAAAGTCAAAATACTCTGGTAAAAGCAGTTCTAAATGATGAATTCCCCAGTACCCTTATGATTAAGAACTGTTTGGATGGTTTCCCAACTGTTTTTCAAAGTGCACTTCAACATCTCATACTCACTTTTGAAATCCCCATTGACTTGCATTGGGCCAAAACTGAAGTTGAGTGAAACTCAATGAGTCTTAACTGCTATGTTGTGAAACCACTTGAAACACATCTGCGACATAGTTTTTTACAGAAATGAACTGTTTTGAGCAGTTTCCTGGTGGAAAACAAGCCGTTACACATGTGTACACAAAGTGATTTTCAGGCCCTGAAGCGCGTTATGGGAAATTCAAGTTACCTTCAAATCTAACTTTGTGAAAAGTCAAAATACTCTGGTAAAAGCAGTTCTAAATGATGAATTCCCCAGTACCCTTATGATTAAGAACTGTTTGGATGGTTTCCCAACTGTTTTTCAAAGTGCACTTCAACATCTCATACTCACTTTTGAAATCCCCATTGACTTGCATTGGGCCAAAACTGAAGTTGAGTGAAACTCAATGAGTCTTAACTGCTATGTTGTGAAACCACTTGAAACACATCTGCGACATAGTTTTTTACAGAAATGAACTGTTTTGAGCAGTTTCCTGGTGGAAAACAAGCCGTTACACATGTGTACACAAAGTGATTTTCAGGCCCTGAAGCGCGTTATGGGAAATTCAAGTTACCTTCAAATCTAACTTTGTGAAAAGTCAAAATACTCTGGTAAAAGCAGTTCTAAATGATGAATTCCCCAGTACCCTTATGATTAAGAACTGTTTGGATGGTTTCCCAACTGTTTTTCAAAGTGCACTTCAACATCTCATACTCACTTTTGAAATCCCCATTGACTTGCATTGGGCCAAAACTGAAGTTGAGTGAAACTCAATGAGTCTTAACTGCTATGTTGTGAAACCACTTGAAACACATCTGCGACATAGTTTTTTACAGAAATGAACTGTTTTGAGCAGTTTCCTGGTGGAAAACAAGCCGTTACACATGTGTACACAAAGTGATTTTCAGGCCCTGAAGCGCGTTATGGGAAATTCAAGTTACCTTCAAATCTAACTTTGTGAAAAGTCAAAATACTCTGGTAAAAGCAGTTCTAAATGATGAATTCCCCAGTACCCTTATGATTAAGAACTGTTTGGATGGTTTCCCAACTGTTTTTCAAAGTGCACTTCAACATCTCATACTCACTTTTGAAATCCCCATTGACTTGCATTGGGCCAAAACTGAAGTTGAGTGAAACTCAATGAGTCTTAACTGCTATGTTGTGAAACCACTTGAAACACATCTGCGACATAGTTTTTTACAGAAATGAACTGTTTTGAGCAGTTTCCTGGTGGAAAACAAGCCGTTACACATGTGTACACAAAGTGATTTTCAGGCCCTGAAGCGCGTTATGGGAAATTCAAGTTACCTTCAAATCTAACTTTGTGAAAAGTCAAAATACTCTGGTAAAAGCAGTTCTAAATGATGAATTCCCCAGTACCCTTATGATTAAGAACTGTTTGGATGGTTTCCCAACTGTTTTTCAAAGTGCACTTCAACATCTCATACTCACTTTTTGAAATCCCCATTGACTTGCATTGGGCCAAAACTGAAGTTGAGTGAAACTCAATGAGTCTTAACTGCTATGTTGTGAAACCACTTGAAACACATCTGCGACATAGTTTTTACAGAAATGAACTGTTTTGAGCAGTTTCCTGGTGGAAAACAAGCCGTTACACATGTGTACACAAAGTGATTTTCAGGCCCTGAAGCGCGTTATGGGAAATTCAAGTTACCTTCAAATCTAACTTTGTGAAAAGTCAAAATACTCTGGTAAAAGCAGTTCTAAATGATGAATTCCCCAGTACCCTTATGATTAAGAACTGTTTGGATGGTTTCCCAACTGTTTTTCAAAGTGCACTTCAACATCTCATACTCACTTTTGAAATCCCCATTGACTTGCATTGGGCCAAAACTGAAGTTGAGTGAAACTCAATGAGTCTTAACTGCTATGTTGTGAAACCACTTGAAACACATCTGCGACATAGTTTTTTACAGAAATGAACTGTTTTGAGCAGTTTCCTGGTGGAAAACAAGCCGTTACACATGTGTACACAAAGTGATTTTCAGGCCCTGAAAGCGCGTTATGGGAAATTCAAGTTACCTTCAAATCTAACTTTGTGAAAAGTCAAAATACTCTGGTAAAAGCAGTTCTAAATGATGAATTCCCCAGTACCCTTATGATTAAGAACTGTTTGGATGGTTTCCCAACTGTTTTTCAAAGTGCACTTCAACATCTCATACTCACTTTTGAAATCCCCATTGACTTGCATTGGGCCAAAACTGAAGTTGAGTGAAACTCAATGAGTCTTAACTGCTATGTTGTGAAACCACTTGAAACACATCTGCGACATAGTTTTTACAGAAATGAACTGTTTTGAGCAGTTTCCTGGTGGAAAACAAGCCGTTACACATGTGTACACAAAGTGATTTTCAGGCCCTGAAGCGCGTTATGGGAAATTCAAGTTACCTTCAAATCTAACTTTGTGAAAAGTCAAAATACTCTGGTAAAAGCAGTTCTAAATGATGAATTCCCCAGTACCCTTATGATTAAGAACTGTTTGGATGGTTTCCCAACTGTTTTTCAAAGTGCACTTCAACATCTCATACTCACTTTTGAAATCCCCATTGACTTGCATTGGGCCAAAACTGAAGTTGAGTGAAACTCAATGAGTCTTAACTGCTATGTTGTGAAACCACTTGAAACACATCTGCGACATAGTTTTTTACAGAAATGAACTGTTTTGAGCAGTTTCCTGGTGGAAAACAAGCCGTTACACATGTGTACACAAAGTGATTTTCAGGCCCTGAAGCGTTATGGGAAATTCAAGTTACCTTCAAATCTAACTTTGTGAAAAGTCAAAATACTCTGGTAAAAGCAGTTCTAAATGATGAATTCCCCAGTACCCTTATGATTAAGAACTGTTTGGATGGTTTCCCAACTGTTTTTCAAAGTGCACTTCAACATCTCATACTCACTTTTGAAATCCCCATTGACTTGCATTGGGCCAAAACTGAAGTTGAGTGAAACTCAATGAGTCTTAACTGCTATGTTGTGAAACCACTTGAAACACATCTGCGACATAGTTTTTTACAGAAATGAACTGTTTTGAGCAGTTTCCTGGTGGAAAACAAGCCGTTACACATGTGTACACAAAGTGATTTTCAGGCCCTGAAACGCGTTATGGGAAATTCAAGTTACCTTCAAATCTAACTTTGTGAAAAGTCAAAATACTCTGGTAAAAGCAGTTCTAAATGATGAATTCCCCAGTACCCTTATGATTAAGAACTGTTTGGATGGTTTCCCAACTGTTTTTCAAAGTGCACTTCAACATCTCATACTCACTTTTGAAATCCCCATTGACTTGCATTGGGCCAAAACTGAAGTTGAGTGAAACTCAATGAGTCTTAACTGCTATGTTGTGAAACCACTTGAAACACATCTGCGACATAGTTTTTACAGAAATGAACTGTTTTGAGCAGTTTCCTGGTGGAAAACAAGCCGTTACACATGTGTACACAAAGTGATTTTCAGGCCCTGAAGCGCGTTATGGGAAATTCAAGTTACCTTCAAATCTAACTTTGTGAAAAGTCAAAATACTCTGGTAAAAGCAGTTCTAAATGATGAATTCCCCAGTACCCTTATGATTAAGAACTGTTTGGATGGTTTCCCAACTGTTTTTCAAAGTGCACTTCAACATCTCATACTCACTTTTGAAATCCCCATTGACTTGCATTGGGCCAAAACTGAAGTTGAGTGAAACTCAATGAGTCTTAACTGCTATGTTGTGAAACCACTTGAAACACATCTGCGACATAGTTTTTTACAGAAATGAACTGTTTTGAGCAGTTTCCTGGTGGAAAACAAGCCGTTACACATGTGTACACAAAGTGATTTTCAGGCCCTGAAGCGCGTTATGGGAAATTCAAGTTACCTTCAAATCTAACTTTGTGAAAAGTCAAAATACTCTGGTAAAAGCAGTTCTAAATGATGAATTCCCCAGTACCCTTATGATTAAGAACTGTTTGGATGGTTTCCCAACTGTTTTTCAAAGTGCACTTCAACATCTCATACTCACTTTTGAAATCCCCATTGACTTGCATTGGGCCAAAACTGAAGTTGAGTGAAACTCAATGAGTCTTAACTGCTATGTTGTGAAACCACTTGAAACACATCTGCGACATAGTTTTTTACAGAAATGAACTGTTTTGAGCAGTTTCCTGGTGGAAAACAAGCCGTTACACATGTGTACACAAAGTGATTTTCAGGCCCTGAAGCGCGTTATGGGAAATTCAAGTTACCTTCAAATCTAACTTTGTGAAAAGTCAAAATACTCTGGTAAAAGCAGTTCTAAATGATGAATTCCCCAGTACCCTTATGATTAAGAACTGTTTGGATGGTTTCCCAACTGTTTTTCAAAGTGCACTTCAACATCTCATACTCACTTTTGAAATCCCCATTGACTTGCATTGGGCCAAAACTGAAGTTGAGTGAAACTCAATGAGTCTTAACTGCTATGTTGTGAAACCACTTGAAACACATCTGCGACATAGTTTTTTACAGAAATGAACTGTTTTGAGCAGTTTCCTGGTGGAAAACAAGCCGTTACACATGTGTACACAAAGTGATTTTCAGGCCCTGAAGCGCGTTATGGGAAATTCAAGTTACCTTCAAATCTAACTTTGTGAAAAGTCAAAATACTCTGGTAAAAGCAGTTCTAAATGATGAATTCCCCAGTACCCTTATGATTAAGAACTGTTTGGATGGTTTCCCAACTGTTTTTCAAAGTGCACTTCAACATCTCATACTCACTTTTGAAATCCCCATTGACTTGCATTGGGCCAAAACTGAAGTTGAGTGAAACTCAATGAGTCTTAACTGCTATGTTGTGAAACCACTTGAAACACATCTGCGACATAGTTTTTTACAGAAATGAACTGTTTTGAGCAGTTTCCTGGTGGAAAACAAGCCGTTACACATGTGTACACAAAGTGATTTTCAGGCCCTGAAGCGCGTTATGGGAAATTCAAGTTACCTTCAAATCTAACTTTGTGAAAAGTCAAAATACTCTGGTAAAAGCAGTTCTAAATGATGAATTCCCCAGTACCCTTATGATTAAGAACTGTTTGGATGGTTTCCCAACTGTTTTTCAAAGTGCACTTCAACATCTCATACTCACTTTTGAAATCCCCATTGACTTGCATTGGGCCAAAACTGAAGTTGAGTGAAACTCAATGAGTCTTAACTGCTATGTTGTGAAACCACTTGAAACACATCTGCGACATAGTTTTTGACAGAAATGAACTGTTTTGAGCAGTTTCCTGGTGGAAAACAAGCCGTTACACATGTGTACACAAAGTGATTTTCAGGCCCTGAAACGTGTTATGGGAAATTCAAGTTACCATCAAATCTAACTTTGTGAAAAGTCAAAATACTCTGGTAAAAGCAGTTCTAAATGATGAATTCCCCAGTACCCTTATGATTAAGAACTGTTTGGATGGTTTCCCAACTGTTTTTCAAAGTGCACTTCAACATCTCATACTCACTTTTGAAATCCCCATTGACTTGCATTGGGCCAAAACTGAAGTTGAGTGAAACTCAATGAGTCTTAACTGCTATGTTGTGAAACCACTTGAAACACATCTGCGACATAGTTTTTACAGAAATGAACTGTTTTGAGCAGTTTCCTGGTGGAAAACAAGCCGTTACACATGTGTACACAAAGTGATTTTCAGGCCCTGAAGCGCGTTATGGGAAATTCAAGTTACCTTCAAATCTAACTTTGTGAAAAGTCAAAATACTCTGGTAAAAGCAGTTCTAAATGATGAAATCCCCAGTACCCTTATGATTAAGAACTGTTTGGATGGTTTCCCAACTGTTTTTCAAAGTGCACTTCAACATCTCATACTCACTTTTGAAATCCCCATTGACTTGCATTGGGCCAAAACTGAAGTTGAGTGAAACTCAATGAGTCTTAACTGCTATGTTGTGAAACCACTTGAAACACATCTGCGACATAGTTTTTACAGAAATGAACTGTTTTGAGCAGTTTCCTGGTGGAAAACAAGCCGTTACACATGTGTACACAAAGTGATTTTCAGGCCCTGAAGCGCGTTATGGGAAATTCAAGTTACCTTCAAATCTAACTTTGTGAAAAGTCAAAATACTCTGGTAAAAGCAGTTCTAAATGATGAATTCCCCAGTACCCTTATGATTAAGAACTGTTTGGATGGTTTCCCAACTGTTTTTCAAAGTGCACTTCAACATCTCATACTCACTTTTGAAATCCCCATTGACTTGCATTGGGCCAAAACTGAAGTTGAGTGAAACTCAATGAGTCTTAACTGCTATGTTGTGAAACCACTTGAAACACATCTGCGACATAGTTTTTTACAGAAATGAACTGTTTTGAGCAGTTTCCTGGTGGAAAACAAGCCGTTACACATGTGTACACAAAGTGATTTTCAGGCCCTGAAGCGTTATGGGAAATTCAAGTTACCTTCAAATCTAACTTTGTGAAAAGTCAAAATACTCTGGTAAAAGCAGTTCTAAATGATGAATTCCCCAGTACCCTTATGATTAAGAACTGTTTGGATGGTTTCCCAACTGTTTTTCAAAGTGCACTTCAACATCTCATACTCACTTTTGAAATCCCCATTGACTTGCATTGGGCCAAAACTGAAGTTGAGTGAAACTCAATGAGTCTTAACTGCTATGTTGTGAAACCACTTGAAACACATCTGCGACATAGTTTTTACAGAAATGAACTGTTTTGAGCAGTTTCCTGGTGGAAAACAAGCCGTTACACATGTGTACACAAAGTGATTTTCAGGCCCTGAAGCGCGTTATGGGAAATTCAAGTTACCTTCAAATCTAACTTTGTGAAAAGTCAAAATACTCTGGTAAAAGCAGTTCTAAATGATGAATTCCCCAGTACCCTTATGATTAAGAACTGTTTGGATGGTTTCCCAACTGTTTTTCAAAGTGCACTTCAACATCTCATACTCACTTTTGAAATCCCCATTGACTTGCATTGGGCCAAAACTGAAGTTGAGTGAAACTCAATGAGTCTTAACTGCTATGTTGTGAAACCACTTGAAACACATCTGCGACATAGTTTTTACAGAAATGAACTGTTTTGAGCAGTTTCCTGGTGGAAAACAAGCCGTTACACATGTGTACACAAAGTGATTTTCAGGCCCTGAAGCGCGTTATGGGAAATTCAAGTTACCTTCAAATCTAACTTTGTGAAAAGTCAAAATACTCTGGTAAAAGCAGTTCTAAATGATGAATTCCCCAGTACCCTTATGATTAAGAACTGTTTGGATGGTTTCCCAACTGTTTTTCAAAGTGCACTTCAACATCTCATACTCACTTTTGAAATCCCCATTGACTTGCATTGGGCCAAAACTGAAGTTGAGTGAAACTCAATGAGTCTTAACTGCTATGTTGTGAAACCACTTGAAACACATCTGCGACATAGTTTTTGACAGAAATGAACTGTTTTGAGCAGTTTCCTGGTGGAAAACAAGCCGTTACACATGTGTACACAAAGTGATTTTCAGGCCCTGAAGCGCGTTATGGGAAATTCAAGTTACCTTCAAATCTAACTTTGTGAAAAGTCAAAATACTCTGGTAAAAGCAGTTCTAAATGATGAATTCCCCAGTACCCTTATGATTAAGAACTGTTTGGATGGTTTCCCAACTGTTTTTCAAAGTGCACTTCAACATCTCATACTCACTTTTGAAATCCCCATTGACTTGCATTGGGCCAAAACTGAAGTTGAGTGAAACTCAATGAGTCTTAACTGCTATGTTGTGAAACCACTTGAAACACATCTGCGACATAGTTTTTGACAGAAATGAACTGTTTTGAGCAGTTTCCTGGTGGAAAACAAGCCGTTACACATGTGTACACAAAGTGATTTTCAGGCCCTGAAGCGCGTTATGGGAAATTCAAGTTACCTTCAAATCTAACTTTGTGAAAAGTCAAAATACTCTGGTAAAAGCAGTTCTAAATGATGAATTCCCCAGTACCCTTATGATTAAGAACTGTTTGGATGGTTTCCCAACTGTTTTTCAAAGTGCACTTCAACATCTCATACTCACTTTTGAAATCCCCATTGACTTGCATTGGGCCAAAACTGAAGTTGAGTGAAACTCAATGAGTCTTAACTGCTATGTTGTGAAACCACTTGAAACACATCTGCGACATAGTTTTGACAGAAATGAACTGTTTTGAGCAGTTTCCTGGTGGAAAACAAGCCGTTACACATGTGTACACAAAGTGATTTTCAGGCCCTGAAGCGCGTTATGGGAAATTCAAGTTACCTTCAAATCTAACTTTGTGAAAAGTCAAAATACTCTGGTAAAAGCAGTTCTAAATGATGAATTCCCCAGTACCCTTATGATTAAGAACTGTTTGGATGGTTTCCCAACTGTTTTTCAAAGTGCACTTCAACATCTCATACTCACTTTTGAAATCCCCATTGACTTGCATTGGGCCAAAACTGAAGTTGAGTGAAACTCAATGAGTCTTAACTGCTATGTTGTGAAACCACTTGAAACACATCTGCGACATAGTTTTTGACAGAAATGAACTGTTTTGAGCAGTTTCCTGGTGGAAAACAAGCCGTTACACATGTGTACACAAAGTGATTTTCAGGCCCTGAAACGCGTTATGGGAAATTCAAGTTACCTTCAAATCTAACTTTGTGAAAAGTCAAAATACTCTGGTAAAAGCAGTTCTAAATGATGAATTCCCCAGTACCCTTATGATTAAGAACTGTTTGGATGGTTTCCCAACTGTTTTTCAAAGTGCACTTCAACATCTCATACTCACTTTTGAAATCCCCATTGACTTGCATTGGGCCAAAACTGAAGTTGAGTGAAACTCAATGAGTCTTAACTGCTATGTTGTGAAACCACTTGAAACACATCTGCGACATAGTTTTTGACAGAAATGAACTGTTTTGAGCAGTTTCCTGGTGGAAAACAAGCCGTTACACATGTGTACACAAAGTGATTTTCAGGCCCTGAAACGCGTTATGGGAAATTCAAGTTACCTTCAAATCTAACTTTGTGAAAAGTCAAAATACTCTGGTAAAAGCAGTTCTAAATGATGAATTCCCCAGTACCCTTATGATTAAGAACTGTTTGGATGGTTTCCCAACTGTTTTTCAAAGTGCACTTCAACATCTCATACTCACTTTTGAAATCCCCATTGACTTGCATTGGGCCAAAACTGAAGTTGAGTGAAACTCAATGAGTCTTAACTGCTATGTTGTGAAACCACTTGAAACACATCTGCGACATAGTTTTGACAGAAATGAACTGTTTTGAGCAGTTTCCTGGTGGAAAACAAGCCGTTACACATGTGTACACAAAGTGATTTTCAGGCCCTGAAACGCGTTATGGGAAATTCAAGTTACCTTCAAATCTAACTTTGTGAAAAGTCAAAATACTCTGGTAAAAGCAGTTCTAAATGATGAATTCCCCAGTACCCTTATGATTAAGAACTGTTTGGATGGTTTCCCAACTGTTTTTCAAAGTGCACTTCAACATCTCATACTCACTTTTGAAATCCCCATTGACTTGCATTGGGCCAAAACTGAAGTTGAGTGAAACTCAATGAGTCTTAACTGCTATGTTGTGAAACCACTTGAAACACATCTGCGACATAGTTTTTGACAGAAATGAACTGTTTTGAGCAGTTTCCTGGTGGAAAACAAGCCGTTACACATGTGTACACAAAGTGATTTTCAGGCCCTGAAGCGCGTTATGGGAAATTCAAGTTACCTTCAAATCTAACTTTGTGAAAAGTCAAAATACTCTGGTAAAAGCAGTTCTAAATGATGAATTCCCCAGTACCCTTATGATTAAGAACTGTTTGGATGGTTTCCCAACTGTTTTTCAAAGTGCACTTCAACATCTCATACTCACTTTTGAAATCCCCATTGACTTGCATTGGGCCAAAACTGAGTTGAGTGAAACTCAATGAGTCTTAACTGCTATGTTGTGAAACCACTTGAAACACATCTGCGACATAGTTTTTGACAGAAATGAACTGTTTTGAGCAGTTTCCTGGTGGAAAACAAGCCGTTACACATGTGTACACAAAGTGATTTTCAGGCCCTGAAGCGCGTTATGGGAAATTCAAGTTACCTTCAAATCTAACTTTGTGAAAAGTCAAAATACTCTGGTAAAAGCAGTTCTAAATGATGAATTCCCCAGTACCCTTATGATTAAGAACTGTTTGGATGGTTTCCCAACTGTTTTTCAAAGTGCACTTCAACATCTCATACTCACTTTTGAAATCCCCATTGACTTGCATTGGGCCAAAACTGAAGTTGAGTGAAACTCAATGAGTCTTAACTGCTATGTTGTGAAACCACTTGAAACACATCTGCGACATAGTTTTTGACAGAAATGAACTGTTTTGAGCAGTTTCCTGGTGGAAAACAAGCCGTTACACATGTGTACACAAAGTGATTTTCAGGCCCTGAAGCGCGTTATGGGAAATTCAAGTTACCTTCAAATCTAACTTTGTGAAAAGTCAAAATACTCTGGTAAAAGCAGTTCTAAATGATGAATTCCCCAGTACCCTTATGATTAAGAACTGTTTGGATGGTTTCCCAACTGTTTTTCAAAGTGCACTTCAACATCTCATACTCACTTTTGAAATCCCCATTGACTTGCATTGGGCCAAAACTGAAGTTGAGTGAAACTCAATGAGTCTTAACTGCTATGTTGTGAAACCACTTGAAACACATCTGCGACATAGTTTTTGACAGAAATGAACTGTTTTGAGCAGTTTCCTGGTGGAAAACAAGCCGTTACACATGTGTACACAAAGTGATTTTCAGGCCCTGAAAGCGCGTTATGGGAAATTCAAGTTACCTTCAAATCTAACTTTGTGAAAAGTCAAAATACTCTGGTAAAAGCAGTTCTAAATGATGAATTCCCCAGTACCCTTATGATTAAGAACTGTTTGGATGGTTTCCCAACTGTTTTTCAAAGTGCACTTCAACATCTCATACTCACTTTTGAAATCCCCATTGACTTGCATTGGGCCAAAACTGAAGTTGAGTGAAACTCAATGAGTCTTAACTGCTATGTTGTGAAACCACTTGAAACACATCTGCGACATAGTTTTTGACAGAAATGAACTGTTTTGAGCAGTTTCCTGGTGGAAAACAAGCCGTTACACATGTGTACACAAAGTGATTTTCAGGCCCTGAAGCGCGTTATGGGAAATTCAAGTTACCTTCAAATCTAACTTTGTGAAAAGTCAAAATACTCTGGTAAAAGCAGTTCTAAATGATGAATTCCCCAGTACCCTTATGATTAAGAACTGTTTGGATGGTTTCCCAACTGTTTTTCAAAGTGCACTTCAACATCTCATACTCACTTTTGAAATCCCCATTGACTTGCATTGGGCCAAAACTGAAGTTGAGTGAAACTCAATGAGTCTTAACTGCTATGTTGTGAAACCACTTGAAACACATCTGCGACATAGTTTTTGACAGAAATGAACTGTTTTGAGCAGTTTCCTGGTGGAAAACAAGCCGTTACACATGTGTACACAAAGTGATTTTCAGGCCCTGAAGCGCGTTATGGGAAATTCAAGTTACCTTCAAATCTAACTTTGTGAAAAGTCAAAATACTCTGGTAAAAGCAGTTCTAAATGATGAATTCCCCAGTACCCTTATGATTAAGAACTGTTTGGATGGTTTCCCAACTGTTTTTCAAAGTGCACTTCAACATCTCATACTCACTTTTTGAAATCCCCATTGACTTGCATTGGGCCAAAACTGAAGTTGAGTGAAACTCAATGAGTCTTAACTGCTATGTTGTGAAACCACTTGAAACACATCTGCGACATAGTTTTTGACAGAAATGAACTGTTTTGAGCAGTTTCCTGGTGGAAAACAAGCCGTTACACATGTGTACACAAAGTGATTTTCAGGCCCTGAAGCGTTATGGGAAATTCAAGTTACCTTCAAATCTAACTTTGTGAAAAGTCAAAATACTCTGGTAAAAGCAGTTCTAAATGATGAATTCCCCAGTACCCTTATGATTAAGAACTGTTTGGATGGTTTCCCAACTGTTTTTCAAAGTGCACTTCAACATCTCATACTCACTTTTGAAATCCCCATTGACTTGCATTGGGCCAAAACTGAAGTTGAGTGAAACTCAATGAGTCTTAACTGCTATGTTGTGAAACCACTTGAAACACATCTGCGACATAGTTTTTGACAGAAATGAACTGTTTTGAGCAGTTTCCTGGTGGAAAACAAGCCGTTACACATGTGTACACAAAGTGATTTTCAGGCCCTGAAGCGCGTTATGGGAAATTCAAGTTACCTTCAAATCTAACTTTGTGAAAAGTCAAAATACTCTGGTAAAAGCAGTTCTAAATGATGAATTCCCCAGTACCCTTATGATTAAGAACTGTTTGGATGGTTTCCCAACTGTTTTTCAAAGTGCACTTCAACATCTCATACTCACTTTTTGAAATCCCCATTGACTTGCATTGGGCCAAAACTGAAGTTGAGTGAAACTCAATGAGTCTTAACTGCTATGTTGTGAAACCACTTGAAACACATCTGCGACATAGTTTTTGACAGAAATGAACTGTTTTGAGCAGTTTCCTGGTGGAAAACAAGCCGTTACACATGTGTACACAAAGTGATTTTCAGGCCCTGAAGCGCGTTATGGGAAATTCAAGTTACCTTCAAATCTAACTTTGTGAAAAGTCAAAATACTCTGGTAAAAGCAGTTCTAAATGATGAATTCCCCAGTACCCTTATGATTAAGAACTGTTTGGATGGTTTCCCAACTGTTTTTCAAAGTGCACTTCAACATCTCATACTCACTTTTGAAATCCCCATTGACTTGCATTGGGCCAAAACTGAAGTTGAGTGAAACTCAATGAGTCTTAACTGCTATGTTGTGAAACCACTTGAAACACATCTGCGACATAGTTTTTGACAGAAATGAACTGTTTTGAGCAGTTTCCTGGTGGAAAACTGGTGGAAAACAAGCCGTTACACATGTGTACACAAAGTGATTTTCAGGCCCTGAAGCGCGTTATGGGAAATTCAAGTTACCTTCAAATCTAACTTTGTGAAAAGTCAAAATACTCTGGTAAAAGCAGTTCTAAATGATGAATTCCCCAGTACCCTTATGATTAAGAACTGTTTGGATGGTTTCCCAACTGTTTTTCAAAGTGCACTTCAACATCTCATACTCACTTTTGAAATCCCCATTGACTTGCATTGGGCCAAAACTGAAGTTGAGTGAAACTCAATGAGTCTTAACTGCTATGTTGTGAAACCACTTGAAACACATCTGCGACATAGTTTTTGACAGAAATGAACTGTTTTGAGCAGTTTCCTGGTGGAAAACAAGCCGTTACACATGTGTACACAAAGTGATTTTCAGGCCCTGAAGCGCGTTATGGGAAATTCAAGTTACCTTCAAATCTAACTTTGTGAAAAGTCAAAATACTCTGGTAAAAGCAGTTCTAAATGATGAATTCCCCAGTACCCTTATGATTAAGAACTGTTTGGATGGTTTCCCAACTGTTTTTCAAAGTGCACTTCAACATCTCATACTCACTTTTGAAATCCCCATTGACTTGCATTGGGCCAAAACTGAAGTTGAGTGAAACTCAATGAGTCTTAACTGCTATGTTGTGAAACCACTTGAAACACATCTGCGACATAGTTTTTGACAGAAATGAACTGTTTTGAGCAGTTTCCTGGTGGAAAACAAGCCGTTACACATGTGTACACAAAGTGATTTTCAGGCCCTGAAGCGCGTTATGGGAAATTCAAGTTACCTTCAAATCTAACTTTGTGAAAAGTCAAAATACTCTGGTAAAAGCAGTTCTAAATGATGAATTCCCCAGTACCCTTATGATTAAGAACTGTTTGGATGGTTTCCCAACTGTTTTTCAAAGTGCACTTCAACATCTCATACTCACTTTTGAAATCCCCATTGACTTGCATTGGGCCAAAACTGAAGTTGAGTGAAACTCAATGAGTCTTAACTGCTATGTTGTGAAACCACTTGAAACACATCTGCGACATAGTTTTTGACAGAAATGAACTGTTTTGAGCAGTTTCCTGGTGGAAAACAAGCCGTTACACATGTGTACACAAAGTGATTTTCAGGCCCTGAAGCGCGTTATGGGAAATTCAAGTTACCTTCAAATCTAACTTTGTGAAAAGTCAAAATACTCTGGTAAAAGCAGTTCTAAATGATGAATTCCCCAGTACCCTTATGATTAAGAACTGTTTGGATGGTTTCCCAACTGTTTTTCAAAGTGCACTTCAACATCTCATACTCACTTTTGAAATCCCCATTGACTTGCATTGGGCCAAAACTGAAGTTGAGTGAAACTCAATGAGTCTTAACTGCTATGTTGTGAAACCACTTGAAACACATCTGCGACATAGTTTTTGACAGAAATGAACTGTTTTGAGCAGTTTCCTGGTGGAAAACAAGCCGTTACACATGTGTACACAAAGTGATTTTCAGGCCCTGAAGCGTTATGGGAAATTCAAGTTACCTTCAAATCTAACTTTGTGAAAAGTCAAAATACTCTGGTAAAAGCAGTTCTAAATGATGAATTCCCCAGTACCCTTATGATTAAGAACTGTTTGGATGGTTTCCCAACTGTTTTTCAAAGTGCACTTCAACATCTCATACTCACTTTTGAAATCCCCATTGACTTGCATTGGGCCAAAACTGAAGTTGAGTGAAACTCAATGAGTCTTAACTGCTATGTTGTGAAACCACTTGAAACACATCTGCGACATAGTTTTTGACAGAAATGAACTGTTTTGAGCAGTTTCCTGGTGGAAAACAAGCCGTTACACATGTGTACACAAAGTGATTTTCAGGCCCTGAAGCGCGTTATGGGAAATTCAAGTTACCTTCAAATCTAACTTTGTGAAAAGTCAAAATACTCTGGTAAAAGCAGTTCTAAATGATGAATTCCCCAGTACCCTTATGATTAAGAACTGTTTGGATGGTTTCCCAACTGTTTTTCAAAGTGCACTTCAACATCTCATACTCACTTTTGAAATCCCCATTGACTTGCATTGGGCCAAAACTGAAGTTGAGTGAAACTCAATGAGTCTTAACTGCTATGTTGTGAAACCACTTGAAACACATCTGCGACATAGTTTTTGACAGAAATGAACTGTTTTGAGCAGTTTCCTGGTGGAAAACAAGCCGTTACACATGTGTACACAAAGTGATTTTCAGGCCCTGAAGCGCGTTATGGGAAATTCAAGTTACCTTCAAATCTAACTTTGTGAAAAGTCAAAATACTCTGGTAAAAGCAGTTCTAAATGATGAATTCCCCAGTACCCTTATGATTAAGAACTGTTTGGATGGTTTCCCAACTGTTTTTCAAAGTGCACTTCAACATCTCATACTCACTTTTGAAATCCCCATTGACTTGCATTGGGCCAAAACTGAAGTTGAGTGAAACTCAATGAGTCTTAACTGCTATGTTGTGAAACCACTTGAAACACATCTGCGACATAGTTTTTGACAGAAATGAACTGTTTTGAGCAGTTTCCTGGTGGAAAACAAGCCGTTACACATGTGTACACAAAGTGATTTTCAGGCCCTGAAGCGCGTTATGGGAAATTCAAGTTACCTTCAAATCTAACTTTGTGAAAAGTCAAAATACTCTGGTAAAAGCAGTTCTAAATGATGAATTCCCCAGTACCCTTATGATTAAGAACTGTTTGGATGGTTTCCCAACTGTTTTTCAAAGTGCACTTCAACATCTCATACTCACTTTTGAAATCCCCATTGACTTGCATTGGGCCAAAACTGAAGTTGAGTGAAACTCAATGAGTCTTAACTGCTATGTTGTGAAACCACTTGAAACACATCTGCGACATAGTTTTTGACAGAAATGAACTGTTTTGAGCAGTTTCCTGGTGGAAAACAAGCCGTTACACATGTGTACACAAAGTGATTTTCAGGCCCTGAAGCGTTATGGGAAATTCAAGTTACCTTCAAATCTAACTTTGTGAAAAGTCAAAATACTCTGGTAAAAGCAGTTCTAAATGATGAATTCCCCAGTACCCTTATGATTAAGAACTGTTTGGATGGTTTCCCAACTGTTTTTCAAAGTGCACTTCAACATCTCATACTCACTTTTTGAAATCCCCATTGACTTGCATTGGGCCAAAACTGAAGTTGAGTGAAACTCAATGAGTCTTAACTGCTATGTTGTGAAACCACTTGAAACACATCTGCGACATAGTTTTTGACAGAAATGAACTGTTTTGAGCAGTTTCCTGGTGGAAAACAAGCCGTTACACATGTGTACACAAAGTGATTTTCAGGCCCTGAAGCGCGTTATGGGAAATTCAAGTTACCTTCAAATCTAACTTTGTGAAAAGTCAAAATACTCTGGTAAAAGCAGTTCTAAATGATGAATTCCCCAGTACCCTTATGATTAAGAACTGTTTGGATGGTTTCCCAACTGTTTTTCAAAGTGCACTTCAACATCTCATACTCACTTTTGAAATCCCCATTGACTTGCATTGGGCCAAAACTGAAGTTGAGTGAAACTCAATGAGTCTTAACTGCTATGTTGTGAAACCACTTGAAACACATCTGCGACATAGTTTTTGACAGAAATGAACTGTTTTGAGCAGTTTCCTGGTGGAAAACAAGCCGTTACACATGTGTACACAAAGTGATTTTCAGGCCCTGAAGCGTTATGGGAAATTCAAGTTACCTTCAAATCTAACTTTGTGAAAAGTCAAAATACTCTGGTAAAAGCAGTTCTAAATGATGAATTCCCCAGTACCCTTATGATTAAGAACTGTTTGGATGGTTTCCCAACTGTTTTTCAAAGTGCACTTCAACATCTCATACTCACTTTTGAAATCCCCATTGACTTGCATTGGGCCAAAACTGAAGTTGAGTGAAACTCAATGAGTCTTAACTGCTATGTTGTGAAACCACTTGAAACACATCTGCGACATAGTTTTTGACAGAAATGAACTGTTTTGAGCAGTTTCCTGGTGGAAAACAAGCCGTTACACATGTGTACACAAAGTGATTTTCAGGCCCTGAAACGCGTTATGGGAAATTCAAGTTACCTTCAAATCTAACTTTGTGAAAAGTCAAAATACTCTGGTAAAAGCAGTTCTAAATGATGAATTCCCCAGTACCCTTATGATTAAGAACTGTTTGGATGGTTTCCCAACTGTTTTTCAAAGTGCACTTCAACATCTCATACTCACTTTTGAAATCCCCATTGACTTGCATTGGGCCAAAACTGAAGTTGAGTGAAACTCAATGAGTCTTAACTGCTATGTTGTGAAACCACTTGAAACACATCTGCGACATAGTTTTTGACAGAAATGAACTGTTTTGAGCAGTTTCCTGGTGGAAAACAAGCCGTTACACATGTGTACACAAAGTGATTTTCAGGCCCTGAAACGCGTTATGGGAAATTCAAGTTACCTTCAAATCTAACTTTGTGAAAAGTCAAAATACTCTGGTAAAAGCAGTTCTAAATGATGAATTCCCCAGTACCCTTATGATTAAGAACTGTTTGGATGGTTTCCCAACTGTTTTTCAAAGTGCACTTCAACATCTCATACTCACTTTTGAAATCCCCATTGACTTGCATTGGGCCAAAACTGAAGTTGAGTGAAACTCAATGAGTCTTAACTGCTATGTTGTGAAACCACTTGAAACACATCTGCGACATAGTTTTTGACAGAAATGAACTGTTTTGAGCAGTTTCCTGGTGGAAAACAAGCCGTTACACATGTGTACACAAAGTGATTTTCAGGCCCTGAAGCGTTATGGGAAATTCAAGTTACCTTCAAATCTAACTTTGTGAAAAGTCAAAATACTCTGGTAAAAGCAGTTCTAAATGATGAATTCCCCAGTACCCTTATGATTAAGAACTGTTTGGATGGTTTCCCAACTGTTTTTCAAAGTGCACTTCAACATCTCATACTCACTTTTGAAATCCCCATTGACTTGCATTGGGCCAAAACTGAAGTTGAGTGAAACTCAATGAGTCTTAACTGCTATGTTGTGAAACCACTTGAAACACATCTGCGACATAGTTTTTGACAGAAATGAACTGTTTTGAGCAGTTTCCTGGTGGAAAACAAGCCGTTACACATGTGTACACAAAGTGATTTTCAGGCCCTGAAGCGTTATGGGAAATTCAAGTTACCTTCAAATCTAACTTTGTGAAAAGTCAAAATACTCTGGTAAAAGCAGTTCTAAATGATGAATTCCCCAGTACCCTTATGATTAAGAACTGTTTGGATGGTTTCCCAACTGTTTTTCAAAGTGCACTTCAACATCTCATACTCACTTTTGAAATCCCCATTGACTTGCATTGGGCCAAAACTGAAGTTGAGTGAAACTCAATGAGTCTTAACTGCTATGTTGTGAAACCACTTGAAACACATCTGCGACATAGTTTTTGACAGAAATGAACTGTTTTGAGCAGTTTCCTGGTGGAAAACAAGCCGTTACACATGTGTACACAAAGTGATTTTCAGGCCCTGAAGCGCGTTATGGGAAATTCAAGTTACCTTCAAATCTAACTTTGTGAAAAGTCAAAATACTCTGGTAAAAGCAGTTCTAAATGATGAATTCCCCAGTACCCTTATGATTAAGAACTGTTTGGATGGTTTCCCAACTGTTTTTCAAAGTGCACTTCAACATCTCATACTCACTTTTGAAATCCCCATTGACTTGCATTGGGCCAAAACTGAAGTTGAGTGAAACTCAATGAGTCTTAACTGCTATGTTGTGAAACCACTTGAAACACATCTGCGACATAGTTTTTGACAGAAATGAACTGTTTTGAGCAGTTTCCTGGTGGAAAACAAGCCGTTACACATGTGTACACAAAGTGATTTTCAGGCCCTGAAACGCGTTATGGGAAATTCAAGTTACCTTCAAATCTAACTTTGTGAAAAGTCAAAATACTCTGGTAAAAGCAGTTCTAAATGATGAATTCCCCAGTACCCTTATGATTAAGAACTGTTTGGATGGTTTCCCAACTGTTTTTCAAAGTGCACTTCAACATCTCATACTCACTTTTGAAATCCCCATTGACTTGCATTGGGCCAAAACTGAAGTTGAGTGAAACTCAATGAGTCTTAACTGCTATGTTGTGAAACCACTTGAAACACATCTGCGACATAGTTTTTGACAGAAATGAACTGTTTTGAGCAGTTTCCTGGTGGAAAACAAGCCGTTACACATGTGTACACAAAGTGATTTTCAGGCCCTGAAACGCGTTATGGGAAATTCAAGTTACCTTCAAATCTAACTTTGTGAAAAGTCAAAATACTCTGGTAAAAGCAGTTCTAAATGATGAATTCCCCAGTACCCTTATGATTAAGAACTGTTTGGATGGTTTCCCAACTGTTTTTCAAAGTGCACTTCAACATCTCATACTCACTTTTGAAATCCCCATTGACTTGCATTGGGCCAAAACTGAAGTTGAGTGAAACTCAATGAGTCTTAACTGCTATGTTGTGAAACCACTTGAAACACATCTGCGACATAGTTTTTGACAGAAATGAACTGTTTTGAGCAGTTTCCTGGTGGAAAACAAGCCGTTACACATGTGTACACACAAAGTGATTTTCAGGCCCTGAAACGCGTTATGGGAAATTCAAGTTACCTTCAAATCTAACTTTGTGAAAAGTCAAAATACTCTGGTAAAAGCAGTTCTAAATGATGAATTCCCCAGTACCCTTATGATTAAGAACTGTTTGGATGGTTTCCCAACTGTTTTTCAAAGTGCACTTCAACATCTCATACTCACTTTTGAAATCCCCATTGACTTGCATTGGGCCAAAACTGAAGTTGAGTGAAACTCAATGAGTCTTAACTGCTATGTTGTGAAACCACTTGAAACACATCTGCGACATAGTTTTTGACAGAAATGAACTGTTTTGAGCAGTTTCCTGGTGGAAAACAAGCCGTTACACATGTGTACACAAAGTGATTTTCAGGCCCTGAAACGCGTTATGGGAAATTCAAGTTACCTTCAAATCTAACTTTGTGAAAAGTCAAAATACTCTGGTAAAAGCAGTTCTAAATGATGAATTCCCCAGTACCCTTATGATTAAGAACTGTTTGGATGGTTTCCCAACTGTTTTTCAAAGTGCACTTCAACATCTCATACTCACTTTTGAAATCCCCATTGACTTGCATTGGGCCAAAACTGAAGTTGAGTGAAACTCAATGAGTCTTAACTGCTATGTTGTGAAACCACTTGAAACACATCTGCGACATAGTTTTTGACAGAAATGAACTGTTTTGAGCAGTTTCCTGGTGGAAAACAAGCCGTTACACATGTGTACACAAAGTGATTTTCAGGCCCTGAAACGCGTTATGGGAAATTCAAGTTACCTTCAAATCTAACTTTGTGAAAAGTCAAAATACTCTGGTAAAAGCAGTTCTAAATGATGAATTCCCCAGTACCCTTATGATTAAGAACTGTTTGGATGGTTTCCCAACTGTTTTTCAAAGTGCACTTCAACATCTCATACTCACTTTTGAAATCCCCATTGACTTGCATTGGGCCAAAACTGAAGTTGAGTGAAACTCAATGAGTCTTAACTGCTATGTTGTGAAACCACTTGAAACACATCTGCGACATAGTTTTTGACAGAAATGAACTGTTTTGAGCAGTTTCCTGGTGGAAAACAAGCCGTTACACATGTGTACACAAAGTGATTTTCAGGCCCTGAAGCGCGTTATGGGAAATTCAAGTTACCTTCAAATCTAACTTTGTGAAAAGTCAAAATACTCTGGTAAAAGCAGTTCTAAATGATGAATTCCCAGTACCCTTATGATTAAGAACTGTTTGGATGGTTTCCCAACTGTTTTTCAAAGTGCACTTCAACATCTCATACTCACTTTTGAAATCCCCATTGACTTGCATTGGGCCAAAACTGAAGTTGAGTGAAACTCAATGAGTCTTAACTGCTATGTTGTGAAACCACTTGAAACACATCTGCGACATAGTTTTTGACAGAAATGAACTGTTTTGAGCAGTTTCCTGGTGGAAAACAAGCCGTTACACATGTGTACACAAAGTGATTTTCAGGCCCTGAAAGCGCGTTATGGGAAATTCAAGTTACCTTCAAATCTAACTTTGTGAAAAGTCAAAATACTCTGGTAAAAGCAGTTCTAAATGATGAATTCCCCAGTACCCTTATGATTAAGAACTGTTTGGATGGTTTCCCAACTGTTTTTCAAAGTGCACTTCAACATCTCATACTCACTTTTTGAAATCCCCATTGACTTGCATTGGGCCAAAACTGAAGTTGAGTGAAACTCAATGAGTCTTAACTGCTATGTTGTGAAACCACTTGAAACACATCTGCGACATAGTTTTTGACAGAAATGAACTGTTTTGAGCAGTTTCCTGGTGGAAAACAAGCCGTTACACATGTGTACACAAAGTGATTTTCAGGCCCTGAAGCGCGTTATGGGAAATTCAAGTTACCTTCAAATCTAACTTTGTGAAAAGTCAAAATACTCTGGTAAAAGCAGTTCTAAATGATGAATTCCCCAGTACCCTTATGATTAAGAACTGTTTGGATGGTTTCCCAACTGTTTTTCAAAGTGCACTTCAACATCTCATACTCACTTTTGAAATCCCCATTGACTTGCATTGGGCCAAAACTGAAGTTGAGTGAAACTCAATGAGTCTTAACTGCTATGTTGTGAAACCACTTGAAACACATCTGCGACATAGTTTTTGACAGAAATGAACTGTTTTGAGCAGTTTCCTGGTGGAAAACAAGCCGTTACACATGTGTACACAAAGTGATTTTCAGGCCCTGAGCGCGTTATGGGAAATTCAAGTTACCTTCAAATCTAACTTTGTGAAAAGTCAAAATACTCTGGTAAAAGCAGTTCTAAATGATGAATTCCCCAGTACCCTTATGATTAAGAACTGTTTGGATGGTTTCCCAACTGTTTTTCAAAGTGCACTTCAACATCTCATACTCACTTTTGAAATCCCCATTGACTTGCATTGGGCCAAAACTGAAGTTGAGTGAAACTCAATGAGTCTTAACTGCTATGTTGTGAAACCACTTGAAACACATCTGCGACATAGTTTTGACAGAAATGAACTGTTTTGAGCAGTTTCCTGGTGGAAAACAAGCCGTTACACATGTGTACACAAAGTGATTTTCAGGCCCTGAAGCGCGTTATGGGAAATTCAAGTTACCTTCAAATCTAACTTTGTGAAAAGTCAAAATACTCTGGTAAAAGCAGTTCTAAATGATGAATTCCCCAGTACCCTTATGATTAAGAACTGTTTGGATGGTTTCCCAACTGTTTTTCAAAGTGCACTTCAACATCTCATACTCACTTTTGAAATCCCCATTGACTTGCATTGGGCCAAAACTGAAGTTGAGTGAAACTCAATGAGTCTTAACTGCTATGTTGTGAAACCACTTGAAACACATCTGCGACATAGTTTTTGACAGAAATGAACTGTTTTGAGCAGTTTCCTGGTGGAAAACAAGCCGTTACACATGTGTACACAAAGTGATTTTCAGGCCCTGAAACGCGTTATGGGAAATTCAAGTTACCTTCAAATCTAACTTTGTGAAAAGTCAAAATACTCTGGTAAAAGCAGTTCTAAATGATGAATTCCCCAGTACCCTTATGATTAAGAACTGTTTGGATGGTTTCCCAACTGTTTTTCAAAGTGCACTTCAACATCTCATACTCACTTTTGAAATCCCCATTGACTTGCATTGGGCCAAAACTGAAGTTGAGTGAAACTCAATGAGTCTTAACTGCTATGTTGTGAAACCACTTGAAACACATCTGCGACATAGTTTTTGACAGAAATGAACTGTTTTGAGCAGTTTCCTGGTGGAAAACAAGCCGTTACACATGTGTACACAAAGTGATTTTCAGGCCCTGAAGCGCGTTATGGGAAATTCAAGTTACCTTCAAATCTAACTTTGTGAAAAGTCAAAATACTCTGGTAAAAGCAGTTCTAAATGATGAATTCCCCAGTACCCTTATGATTAAGAACTGTTTGGATGGTTTCCCAACTGTTTTTCAAAGTGCACTTCAACATCTCATACTCACTTTTGAAATCCCCATTGACTTGCATTGGGCCAAAACTGAAGTTGAGTGAAACTCAATGAGTCTTAACTGCTATGTTGTGAAACCACTTGAAACACATCTGCGACATAGTTTTGACAGAAATGAACTGTTTTGAGCAGTTTCCTGGTGGAAAACAAGCCGTTACACATGTGTACACAAAGTGATTTTCAGGCCCTGAAACGCGTTATGGGAAATTCAAGTTACCTTCAAATCTAACTTTGTGAAAAGTCAAAATACTCTGGTAAAAGCAGTTCTAAATGATGAATTCCCCAGTACCCTTATGATTAAGAACTGTTTGGATGGTTTCCCAACTGTTTTTCAAAGTGCACTTCAACATCTCATACTCACTTTTGAAATCCCCATTGACTTGCATTGGGCCAAAACTGAAGTTGAGTGAAACTCAATGAGTCTTAACTGCTATGTTGTGAAACCACTTGAAACACATCTGCGACATAGTTTTTGACAGAAATGAACTGTTTTGAGCAGTTTCCTGGTGGAAAACAAGCCGTTACACATGTGTACACAAAGTGATTTTCAGGCCCTGAAGCGCGTTATGGGAAATTCAAGTTACCTTCAAATCTAACTTTGTGAAAAGTCAAAATACTCTGGTAAAAGCAGTTCTAAATGATGAATTCCCCAGTACCCTTATGATTAAGAACTGTTTGGATGGTTTCCCAACTGTTTTACAAAGTGCACTTCAACATCTCATACTCACTTTTGAAATCCCCATTGACTTGCATTGGGCCAAAACTGAAGTTGAGTGAAACTCAATGAGTCTTAACTGCTATGTTGTGAAACCACTTGAAACACATCTGCGACATAGTTTTTGACAGAAATGAACTGTTTTGAGCAGTTTCCTGGTGGAAAACAAGCCGTTACACATGTGTACACAAAGTGATTTTCAGGCCCTGAAGCGCGTTATGGGAAATTCAAGTTACCTTCAAATCTAACTTTGTGAAAAGTCAAAATACTCTGGTAAAAGCAGTTCTAAATGATGAATTCCCCAGTACCCTTATGATTAAGAACTGTTTGGATGGTTTCCCAACTGTTTTTCAAAGTGCACTTCAACATCTCATACTCACTTTTGAAATCCCCATTGACTTGCATTGGGCCAAAACTGAAGTTGAGTGAAACTCAATGAGTCTTAACTGCTATGTTGTGAAACCACTTGAAACACATCTGCGACATAGTTTTTGACAGAAATGAACTGTTTTGAGCAGTTTCCTGGTGGAAAACAAGCCGTTACACATGTGTACACAAAGTGATTTTCAGGCCCTGAAAGCGCGTTATGGGAAATTCAAGTTACCTTCAAATCTAACTTTGTGAAAAGTCAAAATACTCTGGTAAAAGCAGTTCTAAATGATGAATTCCCCAGTACCCTTATGATTAAGAACTGTTTGGATGGTTTCCCAACTGTTTTCAAAGTGCACTTCAACATCTCATACTCACTTTTGAAATCCCCATTGACTTGCATTGGGCCAAAACTGAAGTTGAGTGAAACTCAATGAGTCTTAACTGCTATGTTGTGAAACCACTTGAAACACATCTGCGACATAGTTTTTGACAGAAATGAACTGTTTTGAGCAGTTTCCTGGTGGAAAACAAGCCGTTACACATGTGTACACAAAGTGATTTTCAGGCCCTGAAACGCGTATGGGAAATTCAAGTTACCTTCAAATCTAACTTTGTGAAAAGTCAAAATACTCTGGTAAAAGCAGTTCTAAATGATGAATTCCCCAGTACCCTTATGATTAAGAACTGTTTGGATGGTTTCCCAACTGTTTTTCAAAGTGCACTTCAACATCTCATACTCACTTTTGAAATCCCCATTGACTTGCATTGGGCCAAAACTGAAGTTGAGTGAAACTCAATGAGTCTTAACTGCTATGTTGTGAAACCACTTGAAACACATCTGCGACATAGTTTTTGACAGAAATGAACTGTTTTGAGCAGTTTCCTGGTGGAAAACAAGCCGTTACACATGTGTACACAAAGTGATTTTCAGGCCCTGAAACGCGTTATGGGAAATTCAAGTTACCTTCAAATCTAACTTTGTGAAAAGTCAAAATACTCTGGTAAAAGCAGTTCTAAATGATGAATTCCCCAGTACCCTTATGATTAAGAACTGTTTGGATGGTTTCCCAACTGTTTTTCAAAGTGCACTTCAACATCTCATACTCACTTTTGAAATCCCCATTGACTTGCATTGGGCCAAAACTGAAGTTGAGTGAAACTCAATGAGTCTTAACTGCTATGTTGTGAAACCACTTGAAACACATCTGCGACATAGTTTTTGACAGAAATGAACTGTTTTGAGCAGTTTCCTGGTGGAAAACAAGCCGTTACACATGTGTACACAAAGTGATTTTCAGGCCCTGAAACGCGTTATGGGAAATTCAAGTTACCTTCAAATCTAACTTTGTGAAAAGTCAAAATACTCTGGTAAAAGCAGTTCTAAATGATGAATTCCCCAGTACCCTTATGATTAAGAACTGTTTGGATGGTTTCCCAACTGTTTTTCAAAGTGCACTTCAACATCTCATACTCACTTTTGAAATCCCCATTGACTTGCATTGGGCCAAAACTGAAGTTGAGTGAAACTCAATGAGTCTTAACTGCTATGTTGTGAAACCACTTGAAACACATCTGCGACATAGTTTTTGACAGAAATGAACTGTTTTGAGCAGTTTCCTGGTGGAAAACAAGCCGTTACACATGTGTACACAAAGTGATTTTCAGGCCCTGAAGCGTTATGGGAAATTCAAGTTACCTTCAAATCTAACTTTGTGAAAAGTCAAAATACTCTGGTAAAAGCAGTTCTAAATGATGAATTCCCCAGTACCCTTATGATTAAGAACTGTTTGGATGGTTTCCCAACTGTTTTTCAAAGTACACTTCAACATCTCATACTCACTTTTGAAATCCCCATTGACTTGCATTGGGCCAAAACTGAAGTTGAGTGAAACTCAATGAGTCTTAACTGCTATGTTGTGAAACCACTTGAAACACATCTGCGACATAGTTTTTGACAGAAATGAACTGTTTTGAGCAGTTTCCTGGTGGAAAACAAGCCGTTACACATGTGTACACAAAGTGATTTTCAGGCCCTGAAACGCGTTATGGGAAATTCAAGTTACCTTCAAATCTAACTTTGTGAAAAGTCAAAATACTCTGGTAAAAGCAGTTCTAAATGATGAATTCCCCAGTACCCTTATGATTAAGAACTGTTTGGATGGTTTCCCAACTGTTTTTCAAAGTGCACTTCAACATCTCATACTCACTTTTGAAATCCCCATTGACTTGCATTGGGCCAAAACTGAAGTTGAGTGAAACTCAATGAGTCTTAACTGCTATGTTGTGAAACCACTTGAAACACATCTGCGACATAGTTTTTGACAGAAATGAACTGTTTTGAGCAGTTTCCTGGTGGAAAACAAGCCGTTACACATGTGTACACAAAGTGATTTTCAGGCCCTGAAACGCGTTATGGGAAATTCAAGTTACCTTCAAATCTAACTTTGTGAAAAGTCAAAATACTCTGGTAAAAGCAGTTCTAAATGATGAATTCCCCAGTACCCTTATGATTAAGAACTGTTTGGATGGTTTCCCAACTGTTTTTCAAAGTGCACTTCAACATCTCATACTCACTTTTGAAATCCCCATTGACTTGCATTGGGCCAAAACTGAAGTTGAGTGAAACTCAATGAGTCTTAACTGCTATGTTGTGAAACCACTTGAAACACATCTGCGACATAGTTTTTGACAGAAATGAACTGTTTTGAGCAGTTTCCTGGTGGAAAACAAGCCGTTACACATGTGTACACAAAGTGATTTTCAGGCCCTGAAACGCGTTATGGGAAATTCAAGTTACCTTCAAATCTAACTTTGTGAAAAGTCAAAATACTCTGGTAAAAGCAGTTCTAAATGATGAATTCCCCAGTACCCTTATGATTAAGAACTGTTTGGATGGTTTCCCAACTGTTTTTCAAAGTGCACTTCAACATCTCATACTCACTTTTGAAATCCCCATTGACTTGCATTGGGCCAAAACTGAAGTTGAGTGAAACTCAATGAGTCTTAACTGCTATGTTGTGAAACCACTTGAAACACATCTGCGACATAGTTTTTGACAGAAATGAACTGTTTTGAGCAGTTTCCTGGTGGAAAACAAGCCGTTACACATGTGTACACAAAGTGATTTTCAGGCCCTGAAACGCGTTATGGGAAATTCAAGTTACCTTCAAATCTAACTTTGTGAAAAGTCAAAATACTCTGGTAAAAGCAGTTCTAAATGATGAATTCCCCAGTACCCTTATGATTAAGAACTGTTTGGATGGTTTCCCAACTGTTTTTCAAAGTGCACTTCAACATCTCATACTCACTTTTGAAATCCCCATTGACTTGCATTGGGCCAAAACTGAAGTTGAGTGAAACTCAATGAGTCTTAACTGCTATGTTGTGAAACCACTTGAAACACATCTGCGACATAGTTTTTGACAGAAATGAACTGTTTTGAGCAGTTTCCTGGTGGAAAACAAGCCGTTACACATGTGTACACAAAGTGATTTTCAGGCCCTGAAGCGCGTTATGGGAAATTCAAGTTACCTTCAAATCTAACTTTGTGAAAAGTCAAAATACTCTGGTAAAAGCAGTTCTAAATGATGAATTCCCCAGTACCCTTATGATTAAGAACTGTTTGGATGGTTTCCCAACTGTTTTTCAAAGTGCACTTCAACATCTCATACTCACTTTTGAAATCCCCATTGACTTGCATTGGGCCAAAACTGAAGTTGAGTGAAACTCAATGAGTCTTAACTGCTATGTTGTGAAACCACTTGAAACACATCTGCGACATAGTTTTTGACAGAAATGAACTGTTTTGAGCAGTTTCCTGGTGGAAAACAAGCCGTTACACATGTGTACACAAAGTGATTTTCAGGCCCTGAAGCGTTATGGGAAATTCAAGTTACCTTCAAATCTAACTTTGTGAAAAGTCAAAATACTCTGGTAAAAGCAGTTCTAAATGATGAATTCCCCAGTACCCTTATGATTAAGAACTGTTTGGATGGTTTCCCAACTGTTTTTCAAAGTGCACTTCAACATCTCATACTCACTTTTGAAATCCCCATTGACTTGCATTGGGCCAAAACTGAAGTTGAGTGAAACTCAATGAGTCTTAACTGCTATGTTGTGAAACCACTTGAAACACATCTGCGACATAGTTTTTGACAGAAATGAACTGTTTTGAGCAGTTTCTGGGTGGAAAACAAGCCGTTACACATGTGTACACAAAGTGATTTTCAGGCCCTGAAGCGCGTTATGGGAAATTCAAGTTACCTTCAAATCTAACTTTGTGAAAAGTCAAAATACTCTGGTAAAAGCAGTTCTAAATGATGAATTCCCCAGTACCCTTATGATTAAGAACTGTTTGGATGGTTTCCCAACTGTTTTTCAAAGTGCACTTCAACATCTCATACTCACTTTTGAAATCCCCATTGACTTGCATTGGGCCAAAACTGAAGTTGAGTGAAACTCAATGAGTCTTAACTGCTATGTTGTGAAACCACTTGAAACACATCTGCGACATAGTTTTTGACAGAAATGAACTGTTTTGAGCAGTTTCCTGGTGGAAAACAAGCCGTTACACATGTGTACACAAAGTGATTTTCAGGCCCTGAAACGCGTTATGGGAAATTCAAGTTACCTTCAAATCTAACTTTGTGAAAAGTCAAAATACTCTGGTAAAAGCAGTTCTAAATGATGAATTCCCCAGTACCCTTATGATTAAGAACTGTTTGGATGGTTTCCCAACTGTTTTTCAAAGTGCACTTCAACATCTCATACTCACTTTTTGAAATCCCCATTGACTTGCATTGGGCCAAAACTGAAGTTGAGTGAAACTCAATGAGTCTTAACTGCTATGTTGTGAAACCACTTGAAACACATCTGCGACATAGTTTTTGACAGAAATGAACTGTTTTGAGCAGTTTCCTGGTGGAAAACAAGCCGTTACACATGTGTACACAAAGTGATTTTCAGGCCCTGAAACGCGTTATGGGAAATTCAAGTTACCTTCAAATCTAACTTTGTGAAAAGTCAAAATACTCTGGTAAAAGCAGTTCTAAATGATGAATTCCCCAGTACCCTTATGATTAAGAACTGTTTGGATGGTTTCCCAACTGTTTTT
Source organism: Polypterus senegalus (assembly GCF_016835505.1). Taxonomy (NCBI): domain Eukaryota; kingdom Metazoa; phylum Chordata; class Cladistia; order Polypteriformes; family Polypteridae; genus Polypterus; species Polypterus senegalus. The sequence goes on from NW_024385864.1 coordinate 83,967, forward strand.
CAAAGTGCACTTCAACATCTCATACTCACTTTTGAAATCCCCATTGACTTGCATTGGGCCAAAACTGAAGTTGAGTGAAACTCAATGAGTCTTAACTGCTATGTTGTGAAACCACTTGAAACACATCTGCGACATAGTTTTGACAGAAATGAACTGTTTTGAGCAGTTTCCTGGTGGAAAACAAGCCGTTACACATGTGTACACAAAGTGATTTTCAGGCACCTGAAGCGCGTTATGGGAAATTCAAGTTACCTTCAAATCTAACTTTGTGAAAAGTCAAAATACTCTGGTAAAAGCAGTTCTAAATGATGAATTCCCCAGTACCCTTATGATTAAGAACTGTTTGGATGGTTTCCCAACTGTTTTTCAAAGTGCACTTCAACATCTCATACTCACTTTTGAAATCCCCATTGACTTGCATTGGGCCAAAACTGAAGTTGAGTGAAACTCAATGAGTCTTAACTGCTATGTTGTGAAACCACTTGAAACACATCTGCGACATAGTTTTTGACAGAAATGAACTGTTTTGAGCAGTTTCCTGGTGGAAAACAAGCCGTTACACATGTGTACACAAAGTGATTTTCAGGCCCTGAAACGCGTTATGGGAAATTCAAGTTACCTTCAAATCTAACTTTGTGAAAAGTCAAAATACTCTGGTAAAAGCAGTTCTAAATGATGAATTCCCCAGTACCCTTATGATTAAGAACTGTTTGGATGGTTTCCCAACTGTTTTTCAAAGTGCACTTCAACATCTCATACTCACTTTTGAAATCCCCATTGACTTGCATTGGGCCAAAACTGAAGTTGAGTGAAACTCAATGAGTCTTAACTGCTATGTTGTGAAACCACTTGAAACACATCTGCGACATAGTTTTTGACAGAAATGAACTGTTTTGAGCAGTTTCCTGGTGGAAAACAAGCCGTTACACATGTGTACACAAAGTGATTTTCAGGCCCTGAAGCGCGTTATGGGAAATTCAAGTTACCTTCAAATCTAACTTTGTGAAAAGTCAAAATACTCTGGTAAAAGCAGTTCTAAATGATGAATTCCCCAGTACCCTTATGATTAAGAACTGTTTGGATGGTTTCCCAACTGTTTTTCAAAGTGCACTTCAACATCTCATACTCACTCTTGAAATCCCCATTGACTTGCATTGGGCCAAAACTGAAGTTGAGTGAAACTCAATGAGTCTTAACTGCTATGTTGTGAAACCACTTGAAACACATCTGCGACATAGTTTTTGACAGAAATGAACTGTTTTGAGCAGTTTCCTGGTGGAAAACAAGCCGTTACACATGTGTACACAAAGTGATTTTCAGGCCGAAAGCGCGTTATGGGAAATTCAAGTTACCTTCAAATCTAACTTTGTGAAAAGTCAAAATACTCTGGTAAAAGCAGTTCTAAATGATGAATTCCCCAGTACCCTTATGATTAAGAACTGTTTGGATGGTTTCCCAACTGTTTTTCAAAGTGCACTTCAACATCTCATACTCACTTTTGAAATCCCCATTGACTTGCATTGGGCCAAAACTGAAGTTGAGTGAAACTCAATGAGTCTTAACTGCTATGTTGTGAAACCACTTGAAACACATCTGCGACATAGTTTTTGACAGAAATGAACTGTTTTGAGCAGTTTCCTGGTGGAAAACAAGCCGTTACACATGTGTACACAAAGTGATTTTCAGGCCCTGAAGCGCGTTATGGGAAATTCAAGTTACCTTCAAATCTAACTTTGTGAAAAGTCAAAATACTCTGGTAAAAGCAGTTCTAAATGATGAATTCCCCAGTACCCTTATGATTAAGAACTGTTTGGATGGTTTCCCAACTGTTTTTCAAAGTGCACTTCAACATCTCATACTCACTTTTGAAATCCCCATTGACTTGCATTGGGCCAAAACTGAAGTTGAGTGAAACTCAATGAGTCTTAACTGCTATGTTGTGAAACCACTTGAAACACATCTGCGACATAGTTTTTGACAGAAATGAACTGTTTTGAGCAGTTTCCTGGTGGAAAACAAGCCGTTACACATGTGTACACAAAGTGATTTTCAGGCCCTGAAACGCGTTATGGGAAATTCAAGTTACCTTCAAATCTAACTTTGTGAAAAGTCAAAATACTCTGGTAAAAGCAGTTCTAAATGATGAATTCCCCAGTACCCTTATGATTAAGAACTGTTTGGATGGTTTCCCAACTGTTTTTCAAAGTGCACTTCAACATCTCATACTCACTTTTGAAATCCCCATTGACTTGCATTGGGCCAAAACTGAAGTTGAGTGAAACTCAATGAGTCTTAACTGCTATGTTGTGAAACCACTTGAAACACATCTGCGACATAGTTTTTGACAGAAATGAACTGTTTTGAGCAGTTTCCTGGTGGAAAACAAGCCGTTACACATGTGTACACAAAGTGATTTTCAGGCCCTGAAACGCGTTATGGGAAATTCAAGTTACCTTCAAATCTAACTTTGTGAAAAGTCAAAATACTCTGGTAAAAGCAGTTCTAAATGATGAATTCCCCAGTACCCTTATGATTAAGAACTGTTTGGATGGTTTCCCAACTGTTTTTCAAAGTGCACTTCAACATCTCATACTCACTTTTGAAATCCCCATTGACTTGCATTGGGCCAAAACTGGTTGAGTGAAACTCAATGAGTCTTAACTGCTATGTTGTGAAACCACTTGAAACACATCTGCGACATAGTTTTTGACAGAAATGAACTGTTTTGAGCAGTTTCCTGGTGGAAAACAAGCCGTTACACATGTGTACACAAAGTGATTTTCAGGCCCTGAAGCGCGTTATGGGAAATTCAAGTTACCTTCAAATCTAACTTTGTGAAAAGTCAAAATACTCTGGTAAAAGCAGTTCTAAATGATGAATTCCCCAGTACCCTTATGATTAAGAACTGTTTGGATGGTTTCCCAACTGTTTTTCAAAGTGCACTTCAACATCTCATACTCACTTTTGAAATCCCCATTGACTTGCATTGGGCCAAAACTGAAGTTGAGTGAAACTCAATGAGTCTTAACTGCTATGTTGTGAAACCACTTGAAACACATCTGCGACATAGTTTTTGACAGAAATGAACTGTTTTGAGCAGTTTCCTGGTGGAAAACAAGCCGTTACACATGTGTACACAAAGTGATTTTCAGGCCCTGAAGCGCGTTATGGGAAATTCAAGTTACCTTCAAATCTAACTTTGTGAAAAGTCAAAATACTCTGGTAAAAGCAGTTCTAAATGATGAATTCCCCAGTACCCTTATGATTAAGAACTGTTTGGATGGTTTCCCAACTGTTTTTCAAAGTGCACTTCAACATCTCATACTCACTTTTGAAATCCCCATTGACTTGCATTGGGCCAAAACTGAAGTTGAGTGAAACTCAATGAGTCTTAACTGCTATGTTGTGAAACCACTTGAAACACATCTGCGACATAGTTTTTTACAGAAATGAACTGTTTTGAGCAGTTTCCTGGTGGAAAACAAGCCGTTACACATGTGTACACAAAGTGATTTTCAGGCCCTGAAACGCGTTATGGGAAATTCAAGTTACCTTCAAATCTAACTTTGTGAAAAGTCAAAATACTCTGGTAAAAGCAGTTCTAAATGATGAATTCCCCAGTACCCTTATGATTAAGAACTGTTTGGATGGTTTCCCAACTGTTTTTCAAAGTGCACTTCAACATCTCATACTCACTTTTGAAATCCCCATTGACTTGCATTGGGCCAAAACTGAAGTTGAGTGAAACTCAATGAGTCTTAACTGCTATGTTGTGAAACCACTTGAAACACATCTGCGACATAGTTTTTGACAGAAATGAACTGTTTTGAGCAGTTTCCTGGTGGAAAACAAGCCGTTACACATGTGTACACAAAGTGATTTTCAGGCCCTGAAGCGCGTTATGGGAAATTCAAGTTACCTTCAAATCTAACTTTGTGAAAAGTCAAAATACTCTGGTAAAAGCAGTTCTAAATGATGAATTCCCCAGTACCCTTATGATTAAGAACTGTTTGGATGGTTTCCCAACTGTTTTTCAAAGTGCACTTCAACATCTCATACTCACTTTTGAAATCCCCATTGACTTGCATTGGGCCAAAACTGAAGTTGAGTGAAACTCAATGAGTCTTAACTGCTATGTTGTGAAACCACTTGAAACACATCTGCGACATAGTTTTGACAGAAATGAACTGTTTTGAGCAGTTTCCTGGTGGAAAACAAGCCGTTACACATGTGTACACAAAGTGATTTTCAGGCCCTGAAGCGCGTTATGGGAAATTCAAGTTACCTTCAAATCTAACTTTGTGAAAAGTCAAAATACTCTGGTAAAAGCAGTTCTAAATGATGAATTCCCCAGTACCCTTATGATTAAGAACTGTTTGGATGGTTTCCCAACTGTTTTTCAAAGTGCACTTCAACATCTCATACTCACTTTTGAAATCCCCATTGACTTGCATTGGGCCAAAACTGAAGTTGAGTGAAACTCAATGAGTCTTAACTGCTATGTTGTGAAACCACTTGAAACACATCTGCGACATAGTTTTTGACAGAAATGAACTGTTTTGAGCAGTTTCCTGGTGGAAAACAAGCCGTTACACATGTGTACACAAAGTGATTTTCAGGCCCTGAAGCGCGTTATGGGAAATTCAAGTTACCTTCAAATCTAACTTTGTGAAAAGTCAAAATACTCTGGTAAAAGCAGTTCTAAATGATGAATTCCCCAGTACCCTTATGATTAAGAACTGTTTGGATGGTTTCCCAACTGTTTTTCAAAGTGCACTTCAACATCTCATACTCACTTTTGAAATCCCCATTGACTTGCATTGGGCCAAAACTGAAGTTGAGTGAAACTCAATGAGTCTTAACTGCTATGTTGTGAAACCACTTGAAACACATCTGCGACATAGTTTTTGACAGAAATGAACTGTTTTGAGCAGTTTCCTGGTGGAAAACAAGCCGTTACACATGTGTACACAAAGTGATTTTCAGGCCCTGAAGCGCGTTATGGGAAATTCAAGTTACCTTCAAATCTAACTTTGTGAAAAGTCAAAATACTCTGGTAAAAGCAGTTCTAAATGATGAATTCCCCAGTACCCTTATGATTAAGAACTGTTTGGATGGTTTCCCAACTGTTTTTCAAAGTGCACTTCAACATCTCATACTCACTTTTGAAATCCCCATTGACTTGCATTGGGCCAAAACTGAAGTTGAGTGAAACTCAATGAGTCTTAACTGCTATGTTGTGAAACCACTTGAAACACATCTGCGACATAGTTTTTGACAGAAATGAACTGTTTTGAGCAGTTTCCTGGTGGAAAACAAGCCGTTACACATGTGTACACAAAGTGATTTTCAGGCCCTGAAACGCGTTATGGGAAATTCAAGTTACCTTCAAATCTAACTTTGTGAAAAGTCAAAATACTCTGGTAAAAGCAGTTCTAAATGATGAATTCCCAGTACCCTTATGATTAAGAACTGTTTGGATGGTTTCCCAACTGTTTTTCAAAGTGCACTTCAACATCTCATACTCACTTTTTGAAATCCCCATTGACTTGCATTGGGCCAAAACTGAAGTTGAGTGAAACTCAATGAGTCTTAACTGCTATGTTGTGAAACCACTTGAAACACATCTGCGACATAGTTTTTGACAGAAATGAACTGTTTTGAGCAGTTTCCTGGTGGAAAACAAGCCGTTACACATGTGTACACAAAGTGATTTTCAGGCCCTGAAGCGCGTTATGGGAAATTCAAGTTACCTTCAAATCTAACTTTGTGAAAAGTCAAAATACTCTGGTAAAAGCAGTTCTAAATGATGAATTCCCCAGTACCCTTATGATTAAGAACTGTTTGGATGGTTTCCCAACTGTTTTCAAAGTGCACTTCAACATCTCATACTCACTTTTGAAATCCCCATTGACTTGCATTGGGCCAAAACTGAAGTTGAGTGAAACTCAATGAGTCTTAACTGCTATGTTGTGAAACCACTTGAAACACATCTGCGACATAGTTTTTGACAGAAATGAACTGTTTTGAGCAGTTTCCTGGTGGAAAACAAGCCGTTACACATGTGTACACAAAGTGATTTTCAGGCCCTGAAGCGCGTTATGGGAAATTCAAGTTACCTTCAAATCTAACTTTGTGAAAAGTCAAAATACTCTGGTAAAAGCAGTTCTAAATGATGAATTCCCCAGTACCCTTATGATTAAGAACTGTTTGGATGGTTTCCCAACTGTTTTTCAAAGTGCACTTCAACATCTCATACTCACTTTTTGAAATCCCCATTGACTTGCATTGGGCCAAAACTGAAGTTGAGTGAAACTCAATGAGTCTTAACTGCTATGTTGTGAAACCACTTGAAACACATCTGCGACATAGTTTTTGACAGAAATGAACTGTTTTGAGCAGTTTCCTGGTGGAAAACAAGCCGTTACACATGTGTACACAAAGTGATTTTCAGGCCCTGAAGCGCGTTATGGGAAATTCAAGTTACCTTCAAATCTAACTTTGTGAAAAGTCAAAATACTCTGGTAAAAGCAGTTCTAAATGATGAATTCCCCAGTACCCTTATGATTAAGAACTGTTTGGATGGTTTCCCAACTGTTTTTCAAAGTGCACTTCAACATCTCATACTCACTTTTGAAATCCCCATTGACTTGCATTGGGCCAAAACTGAAGTTGAGTGAAACTCAATGAGTCTTAACTGCTATGTTGTGAAACCACTTGAAACACATCTGCGACATAGTTTTTGACAGAAATGAACTGTTTTGAGCAGTTTCCTGGTGGAAAACAAGCCGTTACACATGTGTACACAAAGTGATTTTCAGGCCCTGAAGCGCGTTATGGGAAATTCAAGTTACCTTCAAATCTAACTTTGTGAAAAGTCAAAATACTCTGGTAAAAGCAGTTCTAAATGATGAATTCCCCAGTACCCTTATGATTAAGAACTGTTTGGATGGTTTCCCAACTGTTTTTCAAAGTGCACTTCAACATCTCATACTCACTTTTAGAAATCCCCATTGACTTGCATTGGGCCAAAACTGAAGTTGAGTGAAACTCAATGAGTCTTAACTGCTATGTTGTGAAACCACTTGAAACACATCTGCGACATAGTTTTTGACAGAAATGAACTGTTTTGAGCAGTTTCCTGGTGGAAAACAAGCCGTTACACATGTGTACACAAAGTGATTTTCAGGCCCTGAAAGCGCGTTATGGGAAATTCAAATTACCTTCAAATCTAACTTTGTGAAAAGTCAAAATACTCTGGTAAAAGCAGTTCTAAATGATGAATTCCCCAGTACCCTTATGATTAAGAACTGTTTGGATGGTTTCCCAACTGTTTTTCAAAGTGCACTTCAACATCTCATACTCACTTTTGAAATCCCCATTGACTTGCATTGGGCCAAAACTGAAGTTGAGTGAAACTCAATGAGTCTTAACTGCTATGTTGTGAAACCACTTGAAACACATCTGCGACATAGTTTTTGACAGAAATGAACTGTTTTGAGCAGTTTCCTGGTGGAAAACAAGCCGTTACACATGTGTACACAAAGTGATTTTCAGGCCCTGAAACGCGTTATGGGAAATTCAAGTTACCTTCAAATCTAACTTTGTGAAAAGTCAAAATACTCTGGTAAAAGCAGTTCTAAATGATGAATTCCCCAGTACCCTTATGATTAAGAACTGTTTGGATGGTTTCCCAACTGTTTTTCAAAGTGCACTTCAACATCTCATACTCACTTTTGAAATCCCCATTGACTTGCATTGGGCCAAAACTGAAGTTGAGTGAAACTCAATGAGTCTTAACTGCTATGTTGTGAAACCACTTGAAACACATCTGCGACATAGTTTTTGACAGAAATGAACTGTTTTGAGCAGTTTCCTGGTGGAAAACAAGCCGTTACACATGTGTACACAAAGTGATTTTCAGGCCCTGAAGCGCGTTATGGGAAATTCAAGTTACCTTCAAATCTAACTTTGTGAAAAGTCAAAATACTCTGGTAAAAGCAGTTCTAAATGATGAATTCCCCAGTACCCTTATGATTAAGAACTGTTTGGATGGTTTCCCAACTGTTTTTCAAAGTGCACTTCAACATCTCATACTCACTTTTGAAATCCCCATTGACTTGCATTGGGCCAAAACTGAAGTTGAGTGAAACTCAATGAGTCTTAACTGCTATGTTGTGAAACCACTTGAAACACATCTGCGACATAGTTTTGACAGAAATGAACTGTTTTGAGCAGTTTCCTGGTGGAAAACAAGCCGTTACACATGTGTACACAAAGTGATTTTCAGGCCCTGAAACGCGTTATGGGAAATTCAAGTTACCTTCAAATCTAACTTTGTGAAAAGTCAAAATACTCTGGTAAAAGCAGTTCTAAATGATGAATTCCCCAGTACCCTTATGATTAAGAACTGTTTGGATGGTTTCCCAACTGTTTTTCAAAGTGCACTTCAACATCTCATACTCACTTTTGAAATCCCCATTGACTTGCATTGGGCCAAAACTGAAGTTGAGTGAAACTCAATGAGTCTTAACTGCTATGTTGTGAAACCACTTGAAACACATCTGCGACATAGTTTTGACAGAAATGAACTGTTTTGAGCAGTTTCCTGGTGGAAAACAAGCCGTTACACATGTGTACACAAAGTGATTTTCAGGCCATGAACGCGTTATGGGAAATTCAAGTTACCTTCAAATCTAACTTTGTGAAAAGTCAAAATACTCTGGTAAAAGCAGTTCTAAATGATGAATTCCCCAGTACCCTTATGATTAAGAACTGTTTGGATGGTTTCCCAACTGTTTTTCAAAGTGCACTTCAACATCTCATACTCACTTTTTGAAATCCCCATTGACTTGCATTGGGCCAAAACTGAAGTTGAGTGAAACTCAATGAGTCTTAACTGCTATGTTGTGAAACCACTTGAAACACATCTGCGACATAGTTTTTGACAGAAATGAACTGTTTTGAGCAGTTTCCTGGTGGAAAACAAGCCGTTACACATGTGTACACAAAGTGATTTTCAGGCACTGAAGCGCGTTATGGGAAATTCAAGTTACCTTCAAATCTAACTTTGTGAAAAGTCAAAATACTCTGGTAAAAGCAGTTCTAAATGATGAATTCCCCAGTACCCTTATGATTAAGAACTGTTTGGATGGTTTCCCAACTGTTTTTCAAAGTGCACTTCAACATCTCATACTCACTTTTGAAATCCCCATTGACTTGCATTGGGCCAAAACTGAAGTTGAGTGAAACTCAATGAGTCTTAACTGCTATGTTGTGAAACCACTTGAAACACATCTGCGACATAGTTTTTGACAGAAATGAACTGTTTTGAGCAGTTTCCTGGTGGAAAACAAGCCGTTACACATGTGTACACAAAGTGATTTTCAGGCCCTGAAGCGCGTTATGGGAAATTCAAGTTACCTTCAAATCTAACTTTGTGAAAAGTCAAAATACTCTGGTAAAAGCAGTTCTAAATGATGAATTCCCCAGTACCCTTATGATTAAGAACTGTTTGGATGGTTTCCCAACTGTTTTTCAAAGTGCACTTCAACATCTCATACTCACTTTTGAAATCCCCATTGACTTGCATTGGGCCAAAACTGAAGTTGAGTGAAACTCAATGAGTCTTAACTGCTATGTTGTGAAACCACTTGAAACACATCTGCGACATAGTTTTTGACAGAAATGAACTGTTTTGAGCAGTTTCCTGGTGGAAAACAAGCCGTTACACATGTGTACACAAAGTGATTTTCAGGCCCTGAAACGCGTTATGGGAAATTCAAGTTACCTTCAAATCTAACTTTGTGAAAAGTCAAAATACTCTGGTAAAAGCAGTTCTAAATGATGAATTCCCCAGTACCCTTATGATTAAGAACTGTTTGGATGGTTTCCCCAACTGTTTTTCAAAGTGCACTTCAACATCTCATACTCACTTTTGAAATCCCCATTGACTTGCATTGGGCCAAAACTGAAGTTGAGTGAAACTCAATGAGTCTTAACTGCTATGTTGTGAAACCACTTGAAACACATCTGCGACATAGTTTTTGACAGAAATGAACTGTTTTGAGCAGTTTCCTGGTGGAAAACAAGCCGTTACACATGTGTACACAAAGTGATTTTCAGGCCCTGAAACGCGTTATGGGAAATTCAAGTTACCTTCAAATCTAACTTTGTGAAAAGTCAAAATACTCTGGTAAAAGCAGTTCTAAATGATGAATTCCCCAGTACCCTTATGATTAAGAACTGTTTGGATGGTTTCCCAACTGTTTTTCAAAGTGCACTTCAACATCTCATACTCACTTTTGAAATCCCCATTGACTTGCATTGGGCCAAAACTGAAGTTGAGTGAAACTCAATGAGTCTTAACTGCTATGTTGTGAAACCACTTGAAACACATCTGCGACATAGTTTTTGACAGAAATGAACTGTTTTGAGCAGTTTCCTGGTGGAAAACAAGCCGTTACACATGTGTACACAAAGTGATTTTCAGGCCCTGAAGCGCGTTATGGGAAATTCAAGTTACCTTCAAATCTAACTTTGTGAAAAGTCAAAATACTCTGGTAAAAGCAGTTCTAAATGATGAATTCCCCAGTACCCTTATGATTAAGAACTGTTTGGATGGTTTCCCAACTGTTTTTCAAAGTGCACTTCAACATCTCATACTCACTTTTGAAATCCCCATTGACTTGCATTGGGCCAAAACTGAAGTTGAGTGAAACTCAATGAGTCTTAACTGCTATGTTGTGAAACCACTTGAAACACATCTGCGACATAGTTTTTGACAGAAATGAACTGTTTTGAGCAGTTTCCTGGTGGAAAACAAGCCGTTACACATGTGTACACAAAGTGATTTTCAGGCCCTGAAGCGCGTTATGGGAAATTCAAGTTACCTTCAAATCTAACTTTGTGAAAAGTCAAAATACTCTGGTAAAAGCAGTTCTAAATGATGAATTCCCCAGTACCCTTATGATTAAGAACTGTTTGGATGGTTTCCCAACTGTTTTTCAAAGTGCACTTCAACATCTCATACTCACTTTTGAAATCCCCATTGACTTGCATTGGGCCAAAACTGAAGTTGAGTGAAACTCAATGAGTCTTAACTGCTATGTTGTGAAACCACTTGAAACACATCTGCGACATAGTTTTGACAGAAATGAACTGTTTTGAGCAGTTTCCTGGTGGAAAACAAGCCGTTACACATGTGTACACAAAGTGATTTTCAGGCCCTGAAGCGCGTTATGGGAAATTCAAGTTACCTTCAAATCTAACTTTGTGAAAAGTCAAAATACTCTGGTAAAAGCAGTTCTAAATGATGAATTCCCCAGTACCCTTATGATTAAGAACTGTTTGGATGGTTTCCCAACTGTTTTTCAAAGTGCACTTCAACATCTCATACTCACTTTTGAAATCCCCATTGACTTGCATTGGGCCAAAACTGAAGTTGAGTGAAACTCAATGAGTCTTAACTGCTATGTTGTGAAACCACTTGAAACACATCTGCGACATAGTTTTTGACAGAAATGAACTGTTTTGAGCAGTTTCCTGGTGGAAAACAAGCCGTTACACATGTGTACACAAAGTGATTTTCAGGCCCTGAAGCGCGTTATGGGAAATTCAAGTTACCTTCAAATCTAACTTTGTGAAAAGTCAAAATACTCTGGTAAAAGCAGTTCTAAATGATGAATTCCCCAGTACCCTTATGATTAAGAACTGTTTGGATGGTTTCCCAACTGTTTTTCAAAGTGCACTTCAACATCTCATACTCACTTTTGAAATCCCCATTGACTTGCATTGGGCCAAAACTGAAGTTGAGTGAAACTCAATGAGTCTTAACTGCTATGTTGTGAAACCACTTGAAACACATCTGCGACATAGTTTTTGACAGAAATGAACTGTTTTGAGCAGTTTCCTGGTGGAAAACAAGCCGTTACACATGTGTACACAAAGTGATTTTCAGGCCCTGAAACGCGTTATGGGAAATTCAAGTTACCTTCAAATCTAACTTTGTGAAAAGTCAAAATACTCTGGTAAAAGCAGTTCTAAATGATGAATTCCCCAGTACCCTTATGATTAAGAACTGTTTGGATGGTTTCCCAACTGTTTTTCAAAGTGCACTTCAACATCTCATACTCACTTTTGAAATCCCCATTGACTTGCATTGGGCCAAAACTGAAGTTGAGTGAAACTCAATGAGTCTTAACTGCTATGTTGTGAAACCACTTGAAACACATCTGCGACATAGTTTTTGACAGAAATGAACTGTTTTGAGCAGTTTCCTGGTGGAAAACAAGCCGTTACACATGTGTACACAAAGTGATTTTCAGGCCCTGAAACGCGTTATGGGAAATTCAAGTTACCTTCAAATCTAACTTTGTGAAAAGTCAAAATACTCTGGTAAAAGCAGTTCTAAATGATGAATTCCCAGTAACCCTAATGATTAAGAACTGTTTGGATGGTTTCCCAACTGTTTTTCAAAGTGCACTTCAACATCTCATACTCACTTTTGAAATCCCCATTGACTTGCATTGGGCCAAAACTGAAGTTGAGTGAAACTCAATGAGTCTTAACTGCTATGTTGTGAAACCACTTGAAACACATCTGCGACATAGTTTTTGACAGAAATGAACTGTTTTGAGCAGTTTCCTGGTGGAAAACAAGCCGTTACACATGTGTACACAAAGTGATTTTCAGGCCCTGAAGCGCGTTATGGGAAATTCAAGTTACCTTCAAATCTAACTTTGTGAAAAGTCAAAATACTCTGGTAAAAGCAGTTCTAAATGATGAATTCCCCAGTACCCTTATGATTAAGAACTGTTTGGATGGTTTCCCAACTGTTTTTCAAAGTGCACTTCAACATCTCATACTCACTTTTGAAATCCCCATTGACTTGCATTGGGCCAAAACTGAAGTTGAGTGAAACTCAATGAGTCTTAACTGCTATGTTGTGAAACCACTTGAAACACATCTGCGACATAGTTTTTGACAGAAATGAACTGTTTTGAGCAGTTTCCTGGTGGAAAACAAGCCGTTACACATGTGTACACAAAGTGATTTTCAGGCCCTGAAGCGCGTTATGGGAAATTCAAGTTACCTTCAAATCTAACTTTGTGAAAAGTCAAAATACTCTGGTAAAAGCAGTTCTAAATGATGAATTCCCCAGTACCCTTATGATTAAGAACTGTTTGGATGGTTTCCCAACTGTTTTTCAAAGTGCACTTCAACATCTCATACTCACTTTTGAAATCCCCATTGACTTGCATTGGGCCAAAACTGAAGTTGAGTGAAACTCAATGAGTCTTAACTGCTATGTTGTGAAACCACTTGAAACACATCTGCGACATAGTTTTTGACAGAAATGAACTGTTTTGAGCAGTTTCCTGGTGGAAAACAAGCCGTTACACATGTGTACACAAAGTGATTTTCAGGCCCTGAAGCGCGTTATGGGAAATTCAAGTTACCTTCAAATCTAACTTTGTGAAAAGTCAAAATACTCTGGTAAAAGCAGTTCTAAATGATGAATTCCCCAGTACCCTTATGATTAAGAACTGTTTGGATGGTTTCCCAACTGTTTTTCAAAGTGCACTTCAACATCTCATACTCACTTTTGAAATCCCCATTGACTTGCATTGGGCCAAAACTGAAGTTGAGTGAAACTCAATGAGTCTTAACTGCTATGTTGTGAAACCACTTGAAACACATCTGCGACATAGTTTTTGACAGAAATGAACTGTTTTGAGCAGTTTCCTGGTGGAAAACAAGCCGTTACACATGTGTACACAAAGTGATTTTCAGGCCCTGAAACGCGTTATGGGAAATTCAAGTTACCTTCAAATCTAACTTTGTGAAAAGTCAAAATACTCTGGTAAAAGCAGTTCTAAATGATGAATTCCCCAGTACCCTTATGATTAAGAACTGTTTGGATGGTTTCCCAACTGTTTTTCAAAGTGCACTTCAACATCTCATACTCACTTTTGAAATCCCCATTGACTTGCATTGGGCCAAAACTGAAGTTGAGTGAAACTCAATGAGTCTTAACTGCTATGTTGTGAAACCACTTGAAACACATCTGCGACATAGTTTTTGACAGAAATGAACTGTTTTGAGCAGTTTCCTGGTGGAAAACAAGCCGTTACACATGTGTACACAAAGTGATTTTCAGGCCCTGAAGCGCGTTATGGGAAATTCAAGTTACCTTCAAATCTAACTTTGTGAAAAGTCAAAATACTCTGGTAAAAGCAGTTCTAAATGATGAATTCCCCAGTACCCTTATGATTAAGAACTGTTTGGATGGTTTCCCAACTGTTTTTCAAAGTGCACTTCAACATCTCATACTCACTTTTTGAAATCCCCATTGACTTGCATTGGGCCAAAACTGAAGTTGAGTGAAACTCAATGAGTCTTAACTGCTATGTTGTGAAACCACTTGAAACACATCTGCGACATAGTTTTTGACAGAAATGAACTGTTTTGAGCAGTTTCCTGGTGGAAAACAAGCCGTTACACATGTGTACACAAAGTGATTTTCAGGCCCTGAAGCGCGTTATGGGAAATTCAAGTTACCTTCAAATCTAACTTTGTGAAAAGTCAAAATACTCTGGTAAAAGCAGTTCTAAATGATGAATTCCCCAGTACCCTTATGATTAAGAACTGTTTGGATGGTTTCCCAACTGTTTTTCAAAGTGCACTTCAACATCTCATACTCACTTTTGAAATCCCCATTGACTTGCATTGGGCCAAAACTGAAGTTGAGTGAAACTCAATGAGTCTTAACTGCTATGTTGTGAAACCACTTGAAACACATCTGCGACATAGTTTTTTACAGAAATGAACTGTTTTGAGCAGTTTCCTGGTGGAAAACAAGCCGTTACACATGTGTACACAAAGTGATTTTCAGGCCCTGAAGCGCGTTATGGGAAATTCAAGTTACCTTCAAATCTAACTTTGTGAAAAGTCAAAATACTCTGGTAAAAGCAGTTCTAAATGATGAATTCCCCAGTACCCTTATGATTAAGAACTGTTTGGATGGTTTCCCAACTGTTTTTCAAAGTGCACTTCAACATCTCATACTCACTTTTGAAATCCCCATTGACTTGCATTGGGCCAAAACTGAAGTTGAGTGAAACTCAATGAGTCTTAACTGCTATGTTGTGAAACCACTTGAAACACATCTGCGACATAGTTTTTGACAGAAATGAACTGTTTTGAGCAGTTTCCTGGTGGAAAACAAGCCGTTACACATGTGTACACAAAGTGATTTTCAGGCCCTGAAGCGCGTTATGGGAAATTCAAGTTACCTTCAAATCTAACTTTGTGAAAAGTCAAAATACTCTGGTAAAAGCAGTTCTAAATGATGAATTCCCCAGTACCCTTATGATTAAGAACTGTTTGGATGGTTTCCCAACTGTTTTTCAAAGTGCACTTCAACATCTCATACTCACTTTATGAAATCCCCATTGACTTGCATTGGGCCAAAACTGAAGTTGAGTGAAACTCAATGAGTCTTAACTGCTATGTTGTGAAACCACTTGAAACACATCTGCGACATAGTTTTTGACAGAAATGAACTGTTTTGAGCAGTTTCCTGGTGGAAAACAAGCCGTTACACATGTGTACACAAAGTGATTTTCAGGCCCTGAAGCGCGTTATGGGAAATTCAAGTTACCTTCAAATCTAACTTTGTGAAAAGTCAAAATACTCTGGTAAAAGCAGTTCTAAATGATGAATTCCCCAGTACCCTTATGATTAAGAACTGTTTGGATGGTTTCCCAACTGTTTTTCAAAGTGCACTTCAACATCTCATACTCACTTTTGAAATCCCCATTGACTTGCATTGGGCCAAAACTGAAGTTGAGTGAAACTCAATGAGTCTTAACTGCTATGTTGTGAAACCACTTGAAACACATCTGCGACATAGTTTTTGACAGAAATGAACTGTTTTGAGCAGTTTCCTGGTGGAAAACAAGCCGTTACACATGTGTACACAAAGTGATTTTCAGGCCCTGAAACGCGTTATGGGAAATTCAAGTTACCTTCAAATCTAACTTTGTGAAAAGTCAAAATACTCTGGTAAAAGCAGTTCTAAATGATGAATTCCCCAGTACCCTTATGATTAAGAACTGTTTGGATGGTTTCCCAACTGTTTTTCAAAGTGCACTTCAACATCTCACACTCACTTTTGAAATCCCCATTGACTTGCATTGGGCCAAAACTGAAGTTGAGTGAAACTCAATGAGTCTTAACTGCTATGTTGTGAAACCACTTGAAACACATCTGCGACATAGTTTTTGACAGAAATGAACTGTTTTGAGCAGTTTCCTGGTGGAAAACAAGCCGTTACACATGTGTACACAAAGTGATTTTCAGGCCCTGAAGCGCGTTATGGGAAATTCAAGTTACCTTCAAATCTAACTTTGTGAAAAGTCAAAATACTCTGGTAAAAGCAGTTCTAAATGATGAATTCCCCAGTACCCTTATGATTAAGAACTGTTTGGATGGTTTCCCAACTGTTTTTCAAAGTGCACTTCAACATCTCATACTCACTTTTTGAAATCCCCATTGACTTGCATTGGGCCAAAACTGAAGTTGAGTGAAACTCAATGAGTCTTAACTGCTATGTTGTGAAACCACTTGAAACACATCTGCGACATAGTTTTTGACAGAAATGAACTGTTTTGAGCAGTTTCCTGGTGAAAAACAAGCCGTTACACATGTGTACACAAAGTGATTTTCAGGCCCTGAAGCGCGTTATGGGAAATTCAAGTTACCTTCAAATCTAACTTTGTGAAAAGTCAAAATACTCTGGTAAAAGCAGTTCTAAATGATGAATTCCCAGTACCCTTATGATTAAGAACTGTTTGGATGGTTTCCCAACTGTTTTTCAAAGTGCACTTCAACATCTCATACTCACTTTTGAAATCCCCATTGACTTGCATTGGGCCAAAACTGAAGTTGAGTGAAACTCAATGAGTCTTAACTGCTATGTTGTGAAACCACTTGAAACACATCTGCGACATAGTTTTTGACAGAAATGAACTGTTTTGAGCAGTTTCCTGGTGGAAAACAAGCCGTTACACATGTGTACACAAAGTGATTTTCAGGCCCTGAAGCGCGTTATGGGAAATTCAAGTTACCTTCAAATCTAACTTTGTGAAAAGTCAAAATACTCTGGTAAAAGCAGTTCTAAATGATGAATTCCCCAGTACCCTTATGATTAAGAACTGTTTGGATGGTTTCCCAACTGTTTTTCAAAGTGCACTTCAACATCTCATACTCACTTTTGAAATCCCCATTGACTTGCATTGGGCCAAAACTGAAGTTGAGTGAAACTCAATGAGTCTTAACTGCTATGTTGTGAAACCACTTGAAACACATCTGCGACATAGTTTTTGACAGAAATGAACTGTTTTGAGCAGTTTCCTGGTGGAAAACAAGCCGTTACACATGTGTACACAAAGTGATTTTCAGGCCCTGAAGCGCGTTATGGGAAATTCAAGTTACCTTCAAATCTAACTTTGTGAAAAGTCAAAATACTCTGGTAAAAGCAGTTCTAAATGATGAATTCCCCAGTACCCTTATGATTAAGAACTGTTTGGATGGTTTCCCAACTGTTTTTCAAAGTGCACTTCAACATCTCATACTCACTTTTGAAATCCCCATTGACTTGCATTGGGCCAAAACTGAAGTTGAGTGAAACTCAATGAGTCTTAACTGCTATGTTGTGAAACCACTTGAAACACATCTGCGACATAGTTTTTTACAGAAATGAACTGTTTTGAGCAGTTTCCTGGTGGAAAACAAGCCGTTACACATGTGTACACAAAGTGATTTTCAGGCCCTGAAACGCGTTATGGGAAATTCAAGTTACCTTCAAATCTAACTTTGTGAAAAGTCAAAATACTCTGGTAAAAGCAGTTCTAAATGATGAATTCCCCAGTACCCTTATGATTAAGAACTGTTTGGATGGTTTCCCAACTGTTTTTCAAAGTGCACTTCAACATCTCATACTCACTTTTGAAATCCCCATTGACTTGCATTGGGCCAAAACTGAAGTTGAGTGAAACTCAATGAGTCTTAACTGCTATGTTGTGAAACCACTTGAAACACATCTGCGACATAGTTTTTTACAGAAATGAACTGTTTTGAGCAGTTTCCTGGTGGAAAACAAGCCGTTACACATGTGTACACAAAGTGATTTTCAGGCCCTGAAGCGTTATGGGAAATTCAAGTTACCTTCAAATCTAACTTTGTGAAAAGTCAAAATACTCTGGTAAAAGCAGTTCTAAATGATGAATTCCCCAGTACCCTTATGATTAAGAACTGTTTGGATGGTTTCCCAACTGTTTTTCAAAGTGCACTTCAACATCTCATACTCACTTTTGAAATCCCCATTGACTTGCATTGGGCCAAAACTGAAGTTGAGTGAAACTCAATGAGTCTTAACTGCTATGTTGTGAAACCACTTGAAACACATCTGCGACATAGTTTTTGACAGAAATGAACTGTTTTGAGCAGTTTCCTGGTGGAAAACAAGCCGTTACACATGTGTACACAAAGTGATTTTCAGGCCCTGAACGCGTTATGGGAAATTCAAGTTACCTTCAAATCTAACTTTGTGAAAAGTCAAAATACTCTGGTAAAAGCAGTTCTAAATGATGAATTCCCCAGTACCCTTATGATTAAGAACTGTTTGGATGGTTTCCCAACTGTTTTTCAAAGTGCACTTCAACATCTCATACTCACTTTTGAAATCCCCATTGACTTGCATTGGGCCAAAACTGAAGTTGAGTGAAACTCAATGAGTCTTAACTGCTATGTTGTGAAACCACTTGAAACACATCTGCGACATAGTTTTTACAGAAATGAACTGTTTTGAGCAGTTTCCTGGTGGAAAACAAGCCGTTACACATGTGTACACAAAGTGATTTTCAGGCCCTGAAGCGCGTTATGGGAAATTCAAGTTACCTTCAAATCTAACTTTGTGAAAAGTCAAAATACTCTGGTAAAAGCAGTTCTAAATGATGAATTCCCCAGTACCCTTATGATTAAGAACTGTTTGGATGGTTTCCCAACTGTTTTTCAAAGTGCACTTCAACATCTCATACTCACTTTTGAAATCCCCATTGACTTGCATTGGGCCAAAACTGAAGTTGAGTGAAACTCAATGAGTCTTAACTGCTATGTTGTGAAACCACTTGAAACACATCTGCGACATAGTTTTTGACAGAAATGAACTGTTTTGAGCAGTTTCCTGGTGGAAAACAAGCCGTTACACATGTGTACACAAAGTGATTTTCAGGCCCTGAAGCGCGTTATGGGAAATTCAAGTTACCTTCAAATCTAACTTTGTGAAAAGTCAAAATACTCTGGTAAAAGCAGTTCTAAATGATGAATTCCCCAGTACCCTTATGATTAAGAACTGTTTGGATGGTTTCCCAACTGTTTTTCAAAGTGCACTTCAACATCTCATACTCACTTTTGAAATCCCCATTGACTTGCATTGGGCCAAAACTGAAGTTGAGTGAAACTCAATGAGTCTTAACTGCTATGTTGTGAAACCACTTGAAACACATCTGCGACATAGTTTTTGACAGAAATGAACTGTTTTGAGCAGTTTCCTGGTGGAAAACAAGCCGTTACACATGTGTACACAAAGTGATTTTCAGGCCCTGAAACGCGTTATGGGAAATTCAAGTTACCTTCAAATCTAACTTTGTGAAAAGTCAAAATACTCTGGTAAAAGCAGTTCTAAATGATGAATTCCCCAGTACCCTTATGATTAAGAACTGTTTGGATGGTTTCCCAACTGTTTTTCAAAGTGCACTTCAACATCTCACACTCACTTTTGAAATCCCCATTGACTTGCATTGGGCCAAAACTGAAGTTGAGTGAAACTCAATGAGTCTTAACTGCTATGTTGTGAAACCACTTGAAACACATCTGCGACATAGTTTTTGACAGAAATGAACTGTTTTGAGCAGTTTCCTGGTGGAAAACAAGCCGTTACACATGTGTACACAAAGTGATTTTCAGGCCCTGAAACGCGTTATGGGAAATTCAAGTTACCTTCAAATCTAACTTTGTGAAAAGTCAAAATACTCTGGTAAAAGCAGTTCTAAATGATGAATTCCCCAGTACCCTTATGATTAAGAACTGTTTGGATGGTTTCCCAACTGTTTTTCAAAGTGCACTTCAACATCTCATACTCACTTTTGAAATCCCCATTGACTTGCATTGGGCCAAAACTGAAGTTGAGTGAAACTCAATGAGTCTTAACTGCTATGTTGTGAAACCACTTGAAACACATCTGCGACATAGTTTTGACAGAAATGAACTGTTTTGAGCAGTTTCCTGGTGGAAAACAAGCCGTTACACATGTGTACACAAAGTGATTTTCAGGCCCTGAAGCGCGTTATGGGAAATTCAAGTTACCTTCAAATCTAACTTTGTGAAAAGTCAAAATACTCTGGTAAAAGCAGTTCTAAATGATGAATTCCCCAGTACCCTTATGATTAAGAACTGTTTGGATGGTTTCCCAACTGTTTTTCAAAGTGCACTTCAACATCTCATACTCACTTTTGAAATCCCCATTGACTTGCATTGGGCCAAAACTGAAGTTGAGTGAAACTCAATGAGTCTTAACTGCTATGTTGTGAAACCACTTGAAACACATCTGCGACATAGTTTTTGACAGAAATGAACTGTTTTGAGCAGTTTCCTGGTGGAAAACAAGCCGTTACACATGTGTACACAAAGTGATTTTCAGGCCCTGAAGCGCGTTATGGGAAATTCAAGTTACCTTCAAATCTAACTTTGTGAAAAGTCAAAATACTCTGGTAAAAGCAGTTCTAAATGATGAATTCCCCAGTACCCTTATGATTAAGAACTGTTTGGATGGTTTCCCAACTGTTTTTCAAAGTGCACTTCAACATCTCATACTCACTTTTGAAATCCCCATTGACTTGCATTGGGCCAAAACTGAAGTTGAGTGAAACTCAATGAGTCTTAACTGCTATGTTGTGAAACCACTTGAAACACATCTGCGACATAGTTTTTTACAGAAATGAACTGTTTTGAGCAGTTTCCTGGTGGAAAACAAGCCGTTACACATGTGTACACAAAGTGATTTTCAGGCCCTGAAAGGCGTTATGGGAAATTCAAGTTACCTTCAAATCTAACTTTGTGAAAAGTCAAAATACTCTGGTAAAAGCAGTTCTAAATGATGAATTCCCCAGTACCCTTATGATTAAGAACTGTTTGGATGGTTTCCCAACTGTTTTTCAAAGTGCACTTCAACATCTCATACTCACTTTTGAAATCCCCATTGACTTGCATTGGGCCAAAACTGAAGTTGAGTGAAACTCAATGAGTCTTAACTGCTATGTTGTGAAACCACTTGAAACACATCTGCGACATAGTTTTTGACAGAAATGAACTGTTTTGAGCAGTTTCCTGGTGGAAAACAAGCCGTTACACATGTGTACACAAAGTGATTTTCAGGCCCTGAAACGCGTTATGGGAAATTCAAGTTACCTTCAAATCTAACTTTGTGAAAAGTCAAAATACTCTGGTAAAAGCAGTTCTAAATGATGAATTCCCCAGTACCCTTATGATTAAGAACTGTTTGGATGGTTTCCCAACTGTTTTTCAAAGTGCACTTCAACATCTCATACTCACTTTTGAAATCCCCATTGACTTGCATTGGGCCAAAACTGAAGTTGAGTGAAACTCAATGAGTCTTAACTGCTATGTTGTGAAACCACTTGAAACACATCTGCGACATAGTTTTTGACAGAAATGAACTGTTTTGAGCAGTTTCCTGGTGGAAAACAAGCCGTTACACATGTGTACACAAAGTGATTTTCAGGCCCTGAAACGCGTTATGGGAAATTCAAGTTACCTTCAAATCTAACTTTGTGAAAAGTCAAAATACTCTGGTAAAAGCAGTTCTAAATGATGAATTCCCAGTACCCTTATGATTAAGAACTGTTTGGATGGTTTCCCAACTGTTTTTCAAAGTGCACTTCAACATCTCATACTCACTTTTGAAATCCCCATTGACTTGCATTGGGCCAAAACTGAAGTTGAGTGAAACTCAATGAGTCTTAACTGCTATGTTGTGAAACCACTTGAAACACATCTGCGACATAGTTTTTTACAGAAATGAACTGTTTTGAGCAGTTTCCTGGTGGAAAACAAGCCGTTACACATGTGTACACAAAGTGATTTTCAGGCCCTGAAGCGCGTTATGGGAAATTCAAGTTACCTTCAAATCTAACTTTGTGAAAAGTCAAAATACTCTGGTAAAAGCAGTTCTAAATGATGAATTCCCCAGTACCCTTATGATTAAGAACTGTTTGGATGGTTTCCCAACTGTTTTTCAAAGTGCACTTCAACATCTCATACTCACTTTTGAAATCCCCATTGACTTGCATTGGGCCAAAACTGAAGTTGAGTGAAACTCAATGAGTCTTAACTGCTATGTTGTGAAACCACTTGAAACACATCTGCGACATAGTTTTTTACAGAAATGAACTGTTTTGAGCAGTTTCCTGGTGGAAAACAAGCCGTTACACATGTGTACACAAAGTGATTTTCAGGCCCTGAAACGCGTTATGGGAAATTCAAGTTACCTTCAAATCTAACTTTGTGAAAAGTCAAAATACTCTGGTAAAGCAGTTCTAAATGATGAATTCCCCAGTACCCTTATGATTAAGAACTGTTTGGATGGTTTCCCAACTGTTTTTCAAAGTGCACTTCAACATCTCATACTCACTTTTGAAATCCCCATTGACTTGCATTGGGCCAAAACTGAAGTTGAGTGAAACTCAATGAGTCTTAACTGCTATGTTGTGAAACCACTTGAAACACATCTGCGACATAGTTTTTACAGAAATGAACTGTTTTGAGCAGTTTCCTGGTGGAAAACAAGCCGTTACACATGTGTACACAAAGTGATTTTCAGGCCCTGACTCGCGTTATGTCAAATTCAAGTTACCTTCAAATCTAACTTTGTGAAAAGTCAAAATACTCTGGTAAAAGCAGTTCTAAATGATGAATTCCCCAGTACCCTTATGATTAAGAACTGTTTGGATGGTTTCCCAACTGTTTTTCAAAGTGCACTTCAACATCTCATACTCACTTTTGAAATCCCCATTGACTTGCATTGGGCCAAAACTGAAGTTGAGTGAAACTCAATGAGTCTTAACTGCTATGTTGTGAAACCACTTGAAACACATCTGCGACATAGTTTTTACAGAAATGAACTGTTTTGAGCAGTTTCCTGGTGGAAAACAAGCCGTTACACATGTGTACACAAAGTGATTTTCAGGCCCTGAAACGTTATGGGAAATTCAAGTTACCTTCAAATCTAACTTTGTGAAAAGTCAAAATACTCTGGTAAAAGCAGTTCTAAATGATGAATTCCCCAGTACCCTTATGATTAAGAACTGTTTGGATGGTTTCCCAACTGTTTTTCAAAGTGCACTTCAACATCTCATACTCACTTTTGAAATCCCCATTGACTTGCATTGGGCCAAAACTGAAGTTGAGTGAAACTCAATGAGTCTTAACTGCTATGTTGTGAAACCACTTGAAACACATCTGCGACATAGTTTTTTACAGAAATGAACTGTTTTGAGCAGTTTCCTGGTGGAAAACAAGCCGTTACACATGTGTACACAAAGTGATTTTCAGGCCCTGAAACGCGTAATGGGAAATTCAAGTTACCTTCAAATCTAACTTTGTGAAAAGTCAAAATACTCTGGTAAAAGCAGTTCTAAATGATGAATTCCCCAGTACCCTTATGATTAAGAACTGTTTGGATGGTTTCCCAACTGTTTTTCAAAGTGCACTTCAACATCTCATACTCACTTTTGAAATCCCCATTGACTTGCATTGGGCCAAAACTGAAGTTGAGTGAAACTCAATGAGTCTTAACTGCTATGTTGTGAAACCACTTGAAACACATCTGCGACATAGTTTTTTACAGAAATGAACTGTTTTGAGCAGTTTCCTGGTGGAAAACAAGCCGTTACACATGTGTACACAAAGTGATTTTCAGGCCCTGAAGCGCGTTATGGGAAATTCAAGTTACCTTCAAATCTAACTTTGTGAAAAGTCAAAATACTCTGGTAAAAGCAGTTCTAAATGATGAATTCCCCAGTACCCTTATGATTAAGAACTGTTTGGATGGTTTCCCAACTGTTTTTCAAAGTGCACTTCAACATCTCATACTCACTTTTGAAATCCCCATTGACTTGCATTGGGCCAAAACTGAAGTTGAGTGAAACTCAATGAGTCTTAACTGCTATGTTGTGAAACCACTTGAAACACATCTGCGACATAGTTTTTTACAGAAATGAACTGTTTTGAGCAGTTTCCTGGTGGAAAACAAGCCGTTACACATGTGTACACAAAGTGATTTTCAGGCCCTGAAGCGCGTTATGGGAAATTCAAGTTACCTTCAAATCTAACTTTGTGAAAAGTCAAAATACTCTGGTAAAAGCAGTTCTAAATGATGAATTCCCCAGTACCCTTATGATTAAGAACTGTTTGGATGGTTTCCCAACTGTTTTTCAAAGTGCACTTCAACATCTCATACTCACTTTTGAAATCCCCATTGACTTGCATTGGGCCAAAACTGAAGTTGAGTGAAACTCAATGAGTCTTAACTGCTATGTTGTGAAACCACTTGAAACACATCTGCGACATAGTTTTTTACAGAAATGAACTGTTTTGAGCAGTTTCCTGGTGGAAAACAAGCCGTTACACATGTGTACACAAAGTGATTTTCAGGCCCTGAAACGCGTTATGGGAAATTCAAGTTACCTTCAAATCTAACTTTGTGAAAAGTCAAAATACTCTGGTAAAAGCAGTTCTAAATGATGAATTCCCCAGTACCCTTATGATTAAGAACTGTTTGGATGGTTTCCCAACTGTTTTTCAAAGTGCACTTCAACATCTCATACTCACTTTTGAAATCCCCATTGACTTGCATTGGGCCAAAACTGAAGTTGAGTGAAACTCAATGAGTCTTAACTGCTATGTTGTGAAACCACTTGAAACACATCTGCGACATAGTTTTTACAGAAATGAACTGTTTTGAGCAGTTTCCTGGTGGAAAACAAGCCGTTACACATGTGTACACAAAGTGATTTTCAGGCCCTGAAGCGCGTTATGGGAAATTCAAGTTACCTTCAAATCTAACTTTGTGAAAAGTCAAAATACTCTGGTAAAAGCAGTTCTAAATGATGAATTCCCCAGTACCCTTATGATTAAGAACTGTTTGGATGGTTTCCCAACTGTTTTTCAAAGTGCACTTCAACATCTCATACTCACTTTTGAAATCCCCATTGACTTGCATTGGGCCAAAACTGAAGTTGAGTGAAACTCAATGAGTCTTAACTGCTATGTTGTGAAACCACTTGAAACACATCTGCGACATAGTTTTTTACAGAAATGAACTGTTTTGAGCAGTTTCCTGGTGGAAAACAAGCCGTTACACATGTGTACACAAAGTGATTTTCAGGCCCTGAAACGCGTTATGGGAAATTCAAGTTACCTTCAAATCTAACTTTGTGAAAAGTCAAAATACTCTGGTAAAAGCAGTTCTAAATGATGAATTCCCCAGTACCCTTATGATTAAGAACTGTTTGGATGGTTTCCCAACTGTTTTTCAAAGTGCACTTCAACATCTCATACTCACTTTTTGAAATCCCCATTGACTTGCATTGGGCCAAAACTGAAGTTGAGTGAAACTCAATGAGTCTTAACTGCTATGTTGTGAAACCACTTGAAACACATCTGCGACATAGTTTTTTACAGAAATGAACTGTTTTGAGCAGTTTCCTGGTGGAAAACAAGCCGTTACACATGTGTACACAAAGTGATTTTCAGGCCCTGAAACGCGTTATGGGAAATTCAAGTTACCTTCAAATCTAACTTTGTGAAAAGTCAAAATACTCTGGTAAAAGCAGTTCTAAATGATGAATTCCCCAGTACCCTTATGATTAAGAACTGTTTGGATGGTTTCCCAACTGTTTTTCAAAGTGCACTTCAACATCTCATACTCACTTTTGAAATCCCCATTGACTTGCATTGGGCCAAAACTGAAGTTGAGTGAAACTCAATGAGTCTTAACTGCTATGTTGTGAAACCACTTGAAACACATCTGCGACATAGTTTTTTACAGAAATGAACTGTTTTGAGCAGTTTCCTGGTGAAAAACAAGCCGTTACACATGTGTACACAAAGTGATTTTCAGGCCCTGAAACGCGTTATGGGAAATTCAAGTTACCTTCAAATCTAACTTTGTGAAAAGTCAAAATACTCTGGTAAAAGCAGTTCTAAATGATGAATTCCCCAGTACCCTTATGATTAAGAACTGTTTGGATGGTTTCCCAACTGTTTTTCAAAGTGCACTTCAACATCTCATACTCACTTTTGAAATCCCCATTGACTTGCATTGGGCCAAAACTGAAGTTGAGTGAAACTCAATGAGTCTTAACTGCTATGTTGTGAAACCACTTGAAACACATCTGCGACATAGTTTTTTACAGAAATGAACTGTTTTGAGCAGTTTCCTGGTGGAAAACAAGCCGTTACACATGTGTACACAAAGTGATTTTCAGGCCCTGAAGCGCGTTATGGGAAATTCAAGTTACCTTCAAATCTAACTTTGTGAAAAGTCAAAATACTCTGGTAAAAGCAGTTCTAAATGATGAATTCCCCAGTACCCTTATGATTAAGAACTGTTTGGATGGTTTCCCAACTGTTTTTCAAAGTGCACTTCAACATCTCATACTCACTTTTGAAATCCCCATTGACTTGCATTGGGCCAAAACTGAAGTTGAGTGAAACTCAATGAGTCTTAACTGCTATGTTGTGAAACCACTTGAAACACATCTGCGACATAGTTTTTACAGAAATGAACTGTTTTGAGCAGTTTCCTGGTGGAAAACAAGCCGTTACACATGTGTACACAAAGTGATTTTCAGGCCCTGAAACGCGTTATGGGAAATTCAAGTTACCTTCAAATCTAACTTTGTGAAAAGTCAAAATACTCTGGTAAAAGCAGTTCTAAATGATGAATTCCCCAGTACCCTTATGATTAAGAACTGTTTGGATGGTTTCCCAACTGTTTTTCAAAGTGCACTTCAACATCTCATACTCACTTTTGAAATCCCCATTGACTTGCATTGGGCCAAAACTGAAGTTGAGTGAAACTCAATGAGTCTTAACTGCTATGTTGTGAAACCACTTGAAACACATCTGCGACATAGTTTTTTACAGAAATGAACTGTTTTGAGCAGTTTCCTGGTGGAAAACAAGCCGTTACACATGTGTACACAAAGTGATTTTCAGGCCCTGAAACGCGTTATGGGAAATTCAAGTTACCTTCAAATCTAACTTTGTGAAAAGTCAAAATACTCTGGTAAAAGCAGTTCTAAATGATGAATTCCCCAGTACCCTTATGATTAAGAACTGTTTGGATGGTTTCCCAACTGTTTTTCAAAGTGCACTTCAACATCTCATACTCACTTTTGAAATCCCCATTGACTTGCATTGGGCCAAAACTGAAGTTGAGTGAAACTCAATGAGTCTTAACTGCTATGTTGTGAAACCACTTGAAACACATCTGCGACATAGTTTTTTACAGAAATGAACTGTTTTGAGCAGTTTCCTGGTGGAAAACAAGCCGTTACACATGTGTACACAAAGTGATTTTCAGGCCCTGAAGCGCGTTATGGGAAATTCAAGTTACCTTCAAATCTAACTTTGTGAAAAGTCAAAATACTCTGGTAAAAGCAGTTCTAAATGATGAATTCCCCAGTACCCTTATGATTAAGAACTGTTTGGATGGTTTCCCAACTGTTTTTCAAAGTGCACTTCAACATCTCATACTCACTTTTGAAATCCCCATTGACTTGCATTGGGCCAAAACTGAAGTTGAGTGAAACTCAATGAGTCTTAACTGCTATGTTGTGAAACCACTTGAAACACATCTGCGACATAGTTTTTTACAGAAATGAACTGTTTTGAGCAGTTTCCTGGTGGAAAACAAGCCGTTACACATGTGTACACAAAGTGATTTTCAGGCCCTGAAACGCGTTATGGGAAATTCAAGTTACCTTCAAATCTAACTTTGTGAAAAGTCAAAATACTCTGGTAAAAGCAGTTCTAAATGATGAATTCCCCAGTACCCTTATGATTAAGAACTGTTTGGATGGTTTCCCAACTGTTTTTCAAAGTGCACTTCAACATCTCATACTCACTTTTGAAATCCCCATTGACTTGCATTGGGCCAAAACTGAAGTTGAGTGAAACTCAATGAGTCTTAACTGCTATGTTGTGAAACCACTTGAAACACATCTGCGACATAGTTTTTTACAGAAATGAACTGTTTTGAGCAGTTTCCTGGTGGAAAACAAGCCGTTACACATGTGTACACAAAGTGATTTTCAGGCCCTGAAACGCGTTATGGGAAATTCAAGTTACCTTCAAATCTAACTTTGTGAAAAGTCAAAATACTCTGGTAAAAGCAGTTCTAAATGATGAATTCCCCAGTACCCTTATGATTAAGAACTGTTTGGATGGTTTCCCAACTGTTTTTCAAAGTGCACTTCAACATCTCATACTCACTTTTGAAATCCCCATTGACTTGCATTGGGCCAAAACTGAAGTTGAGTGAAACTCAATGAGTCTTAACTGCTATGTTGTGAAACCACTTGAAACACATCTGCGACATAGTTTTTTACAGAAATGAACTGTTTTGAGCAGTTTCCTGGTGGAAAACAAGCCGTTACACATGTGTACACAAAGTGATTTTCAGGCCCTGAAAGCGTTATGGGAAATTCAAGTTACCTTCAAATCTAACTTTGTGAAAAGTCAAAATACTCTGGTAAAAGCAGTTCTAAATGATGAATTCCCCAGTACCCTTATGATTAAGAACTGTTTGGATGGTTTCCCAACTGTTTTTCAAAGTGCACTTCAACATCTCATACTCACTTTTGAAATCCCCATTGACTTGCATTGGGCCAAAACTGAAGTTGAGTGAAACTCAATGAGTCTTAACTGCTATGTTGTGAAACCACTTGAAACACATCTGCGACATAGTTTTTTACAGAAATGAACTGTTTTGAGCAGTTTCCTGGTGGAAAACAAGCCGTTACACATGTGTACACAAAGTGATTTTCAGGCCCTGAAGCGTTATGGGAAATTCAAGTTACCTTCAAATCTAACTTTGTGAAAAGTCAAAATACTCTGGTAAAAGCAGTTCTAAATGATGAATTCCCCAGTACCCTTATGATTAAGAACTGTTTGGATGGTTTCCCAACTGTTTTTCAAAGTGCACTTCAACATCTCATACTCACTTTTGAAATCCCCATTGACTTGCATTGGGCCAAAACTGAAGTTGAGTGAAACTCAATGAGTCTTAACTGCTATGTTGTGAAACCACTTGAAACACATCTGCGACATAGTTTTTTACAGAAATGAACTGTTTTGAGCAGTTTCCTGGTGGAAAACAAGCCGTTACACATGTGTACACAAAGTGATTTTCAGGCCCTGAAGCGCGTTATGGGAAATTCAAGTTACCTTCAAATCTAACTTTGTGAAAAGTCAAAATACTCTGGTAAAAGCAGTTCTAAATGATGAATTCCCCAGTACCCTTATGATTAAGAACTGTTTGGATGGTTTCCCAACTGTTTTTCAAAGTGCACTTCAACATCTCATACTCACTTTTTGAAATCCCCATTGACTTGCATTGGGCCAAAACTGAAGTTGAGTGAAACTCAATGAGTCTTAACTGCTATGTTGTGAAACCACTTGAAACACATCTGCGACATAGTTTTTTACAGAAATGAACTGTTTTGAGCAGTTTCCTGGTGGAAAACAAGCCGTTACACATGTGTACACAAAGTGATTTTCAGGCCCTGAAACGCGTTATGGGAAATTCAAGTTACCTTCAAATCTAACTTTGTGAAAAGTCAAAATACTCTGGTAAAAGCAGTTCTAAATGATGAATTCCCCAGTACCCTTATGATTAAGAACTGTTTGGATGGTTTCCCAACTGTTTTTCAAAGTGCACTTCAACATCTCATACTCACTTTTGAAATCCCCATTGACTTGCATTGGGCCAAAACTGAAGTTGAGTGAAACTCAATGAGTCTTAACTGCTATGTTGTGAAACCACTTGAAACACATCTGCGACATAGTTTTGACAGAAATGAACTGTTTTGAGCAGTTTCCTGGTGGAAAACAAGCCGTTACACATGTGTACACAAAGTGATTTTCAGGCCCTGAAACGCGTTATGGGAAATTCAAGTTACCTTCAAATCTAACTTTGTGAAAAGTCAAAATACTCTGGTAAAAGCAGTTCTAAATGATGAATTCCCAGTACCCTTATGATTAAGAACTGTTTGGATGGTTTCCCAACTGTTTTTCAAAGTGCACTTCAACATCTCATACTCACTTTTGAAATCCCCAATGACTTGCATTGGGCCAAAACTGAAGTTGAGTGAAACTCAATGAGTCTTAACTGCTATGTTGTGAAACCACTTGAAACACATCTGCGACATAGTTTTTTACAGAAATGAACTGTTTTGAGCAGTTTCCTGGTGGAAAACAAGCCGTTACACATGTGTACACAAAGTGATTTTCAGGCCCTGAAACGCGTTATGGGAAATTCAAGTTACCTTCAAATCTAACTTTGTGAAAAGTCAAAATACTCTGGTAAAAGCAGTTCTAAATGATGAAATCCCCAGTACCCTTATGATTAAGAACTGTTTGGATGGTTTCCCAACTGTTTTTCAAAGTGCACTTCAACATCTCATACTCACTTTTGAAATCCCCATTGACTTGCATTGGGCCAAAACTGAAGTTGAGTGAAACTCAATGAGTCTTAACTGCTATGTTGTGAAACCACTTGAAACACATCTGCGACATAGTTTTTGACAGAAATGAACTGTTTTGAGCAGTTTCCTGGTGGAAAACAAGCCGTTACACATGTGTACACAAAGTGATTTTCAGGCCCTGAAGCGCGTTATGGGAAATTCAAGTTACCTTCAAATCTAACTTTGTGAAAAGTCAAAATACTCTGGTAAAAGCAGTTCTAAATGATGAATTCCCCAGTACCCTTATGATTAAGAACTGTTTGGATGGTTTCCCAACTGTTTTTCAAAGTGCACTTCAACATCTCATACTCACTTTTGAAATCCCCATTGACTTGCATTGGGCCAAAACTGAAGTTGAGTGAAACTCAATGAGTCTTAACTGCTATGTTGTGAAACCACTTGAAACACATCTGCGACATAGTTTTTTACAGAAATGAACTGTTTTGAGCAGTTTCCTGGTGGAAAACAAGCCGTTACACATGTGTACACAAAGTGATTTTCAGGCCCTGAAGCGCGTTATGGGAAATTCAAGTTACCTTCAAATCTAACTTTGTGAAAAGTCAAAATACTCTGGTAAAAGCAGTTCTAAATGATGAATTCCCCAGTACCCTTATGATTAAGAACTGTTTGGATGGTTTCCCAACTGTTTTTCAAAGTGCACTTCAACATCTCATACTCACTTTTGAAATCCCCATTGACTTGCATTGGGCCAAAACTGAAGTTGAGTGAAACTCAATGAGTCTTAACTGCTATGTTGTGAAACCACTTGAAACACATCTGCGACATAGTTTTTTACAGAAATGAACTGTTTTGAGCAGTTTCCTGGTGGAAAACAAGCCGTTACACATGTGTACACAAAGTGATTTTCAGGCCCTGAAACGCGTTATGGGAAATTCAAGTTACCTTCAAATCTAACTTTGTGAAAAGTCAAAATACTCTGGTAAAAGCAGTTCTAAATGATGAATTCCCCAGTACCCTTATGATTAAGAACTGTTTGGATGGTTTCCCAACTGTTTTTCAAAGTGCACTTCAACATCTCATACTCACTTTTGAAATCCCCATTGACTTGCATTGGGCCAAAACTGAAGTTGAGTGAAACTCAATGAGTCTTAACTGCTATGTTGTGAAACCACTTGAAACACATCTGCGACATAGTTTTTACAGAAATGAACTGTTTTGAGCAGTTTCCTGGTGGAAAACAAGCCGTTACACATGTGTACACAAAGTGATTTTCAGGCCCTGAAAGGCGTTATGGGAAATTCAAGTTACCTTCAAATCTAACTTTGTGAAAAGTCAAAATACTCTGGTAAAAGCAGTTCTAAATGATGAATTCCCCAGTACCCTTATGATTAAGAACTGTTTGGATGGTTTCCCAACTGTTTTCAAAGTGCACTTCAACATCTCATACTCACTTTTGAAATCCCCATTGACTTGCATTGGGCCAAAACTGAAGTTGAGTGAAACTCAATGAGTCTTAACTGCTATGTTGTGAAACCACTTGAAACACATCTAACATAGTTTTTTACAGAAATGAACTGTTTTGAGCAGTTTCCTGGTGGAAAACAAGCCGTTACACATGTGTACACAAAGTGATTTTCAGGCCCTGAAACGCGTTATGGGAAATTCAAGTTACCTTCAAATCTAACTTTAATGAAAAATGAATAGTTTTACCTAGAAACCATTTAAAAATCTTAAAGTTTTTCAGAATGAATTTTTGAAAATTCCGGGAAAAAACCTTTAAAAGTTAACAAACCCCTAAGGGATGGAAAATTCAGATCACTAATTTGTTTATGTAAAATTGTAAAGTTTCAAAATTTTTAACCCCTTAAAATTTATTTTTGGGCCCCTGTTTTCAAAAATGATTTTTAAAAATTTAACCCTTTTGAAACCCTTGAAATTACCAATGAAGTTTTGAAATCAGATCTTAGAAAAATTTTTTAAACCCCAAAAAATTGGCGGATTTTTTGAAAACCGGGTTTTAGAATTTTTAAAACCACCTGTAACAAAAATTTTTAAACTAAAGGCATTGGGGAACGTTTTACTCTAACTGTTTTCAATTCTGTAACTTCTAAATTTAATCCCAAACCCTTATGTTTTAAACTTTAAATTTCTTAATGTTTTTTTTGCCTTAAACCATAATTTAAATTTTTAAATTTCGGGCAAATTTGAGGGAAAAATAGCCTTACCTTTTGTAAAATTGAAAAAATTTTCCCAATTTTAAGAAAAACTTGTTAGCATTTCCTGTGAAACCAACTCCCTTTTAAAAATTTTTCCCCAAAAGGTTGGTTTTTCTTCTTTTTAAAAAAAATACTCTGTAAAAATTTATGAAAACCAAACTTAAAGGTTAAGTCTGGGGTCAATGTTTTTAAAGCCCAAATCTCAAATTTGTTTTAAACCCATTGACTTGTTTGGGGAAAACAAGGATGAAAATTGATTTGATTTTAACCCTTTAAAATTAAAATATTTTTTAATGGAAATGAATTTTGGAAATTTTGGGGAAAAAGGTCCCCATGTTACCTAATGGTTTTTTGCCCAAGCAGTTTAAATTTCAAGTTCCCTCAACTTGTGAAATAAAAACTTGTTATGTTGAAATTTTAAATTTTCCAATGGTTAAAAGTTGGTTTCCCCTTTTAAATAAACCCAAATTTAAACTTTTTAAACTTACCATTGTGTCCAAAATGTTTAAACTTAACTGTTTTGTAAAATCTTAAACCAAAGCAATATTTTAGGTTTAAAAAATGATGGTTTCCCCCGTAAAACCTCAAAATTTACCAAAGTGATTTTCATGGCTTAATGCTATAATTGAATCCTTTAAACTTCTTAAAAATAAAAAACTCGGTAAAATTCAAAATAATTGTACTTTTTAAAAATTTTGGTGGTTTCACACTTTTTTAAAGTATTAAACAAACTTTGAAACTATGTTTAGTCTAAAACTAAGGGAGGGAAATCAATGACCCTTTGCTTATTTAATTTAAGACAATTTGGGCTTTTTAAGAAATTTCTTTTTTTTAAATTTTCCCTTTTGAAAACAAGTTCAATTTCCAAAATATTTTTGCCCAAGTTTATTGTAATTAAGTTTTAAAACCCAATTGAAAATATTTAAAACATTTGAAATAAAAATTTTTTAGGAACTGTTTGGTTTACAACTGTTTTAAACTTAACAAATTTATACATTTTTAAATCCTTTAGAAAGGGAAATTAATATAAAAGAGTTAAATATTTGTGAAACCTTTAAAAATGAAAATGTTTTAAAAAATTTGGGTTTTAAATTTCCCTTAAAAACCCTTTAACATCCATTTACTGTTTTGGCCCTTTAAGGGAGGGGAAATTTAAGTTCCTTAAATTAACTCTTGAAACAAATACTTGATAAAGGGTTTTTTTAAAGAAATTTTGGCTTGGTTAACTGTTTTGGGGTTTCCCCTTTTTAAAGCAAATTTTAATCACTTTTAAAACCCATTAATTCTTGGCAAACAGTTAAGTGAAAAAATGATCTTTCTAAATGAAACCCAAAACATCTGTTTTAAAATTTTAAAAAGGCTTTTAAAATTTCTTGGGATCCTCAACATGTGTAAAATGATTTTCGCTAAAAATTAAGAAATTAAACCTTTCAACCTTTGGAAAATACTTTAAAGTTTTTAAATTAGTTCCAATCTATGGAAACTGTTTGTGGTCACAACTGATTTTTTGGCTAACATTAATAATACTTAAATCCCTTCTTATTGGTAAAACTGTAAGGGGAAAATAATGAGTTAACCTATGTTTAAACCTTAAAATCCCCTGTTTTACAAATTTAAATTTGAAAATTTGGTGGAAAAGGCTCCCCTTTTAAAAAAATGATTTTCCCAAGAAACGTTTTTGAAATTGGACCTCATCAATTTTTGGAAAAAAAAATGGTAAAAATTTAAAAGGTGAAACCGTACCTTATGTTTAAAATTTTGGGGGAATTTTTAATACCCTTTAATAATTTGAATCATTGGTTATTTTAAAATGAATTTAAACAATGGTTAATTCTATGTTGAACCCTTTAAACCAAAATTGCAAAATTTTTTTAAAATGGTTTTAAAATTAAAACAAGTTGGAAAATTGAACAAATGTTTTTAGCCCTTTAAACCAAGGGGTTAAGTTTTCAACTTGGAAAGTAAAATTCTTTGTAAAAAATTTTAAATGTGAATCCAATACCGGAAGAGTTATAAGGTTTCCCAATTTTTAAAGTACTTACTTTACCCCTTTTTGAAATCCCATTGCTTCCAAAACTTTTATTAATGGTTTAATCTATATTTTAAAACCCCTTAAATCATTTTACAAAAAATTGGTTTGTAAAAAAACGTATTTGAAATTTTGAAACCACCGACTTTGAAAATTAATTTTAAACAATTTTGGAATTCACATACTGTAAAAATTTAAAATGATAGAATTCAATATTTTTTTAAATTTTGGTTTAAAATTTTTTCCCCTTCAAATTCACCATTTTAAACCCTTGATATTGGCCAAAACTGAAGTTGAGTGGGAAAATCAATGATCTTAACTGCTTTTGTGAAAAACCCCTTGGAAACACTTGCAAAATAGTTT
Organism: Polypterus senegalus; assembly: GCF_016835505.1. Taxonomy (NCBI): domain Eukaryota; kingdom Metazoa; phylum Chordata; class Cladistia; order Polypteriformes; family Polypteridae; genus Polypterus; species Polypterus senegalus. Next base: position 119,429 of record NW_024385864.1, read on the forward strand.
TGAAAAATAATTTTTTGAAAGTTTCCTGGTGGAAAACCGTCACAAAGTTACAAAGGATTTCTGGCTTAAAAGTTTAAATTGGACCCAAGTCTAACTTTGGAATAAAACTTTAAAAATTCTTAAATGAATTCCAATCCTTTTTTAAGAACTGTTAGGTTTCAATGTTTTCAAATCCTTAAACTTTTATACTCACTTTTTTAAATCCAACTTCATTAAAAATAATGAGTTGAAAACTGAGTCTAAAAGTTGAAACTCTAAAAATAAATGAAAATTTTTTAAAAAACTGGTTAAAGTTTGAAAAAAATGTTTCAGGTAAAGGGAATTTTTTCAGGCCCAAGGTTAGGAATTAAAATTTAAAGTCTAAATCTAATTTTGGTAAGAAATTTAATTTTAATTCCAATATTATTTAGGGGAAATTTTGGAATTTTAACTTTAAATGCATTCTAAATAAAACCTTTAAATCCCTTTAAATTGCATTGGGAAAACTGTATGGCCAAGAGTTTATGCTATTTTAACTTTGAAAATCCTTTAAAACACAAAATGATTTAGATTTCTTAAAAAAAATTGTAAAAACCCCAAAATTTTACGAAACCCGTTGAAAATTTTAAATAACCCCAAAATTTAATGTGGAATGTCATATCGTAAAAATTCTAAAATATTCCCATACTCTATGTTAAGAAATTTTGGTGGCAACTGTTTTAAAATCATTAACTTCCTTATTTTAAATCTTTTCATTGGAAAATAAAGGGAAAATCAATGAGTCTAACTTCTGTGGAAAAGAAACACATCTGGACATAAGTTTTCAGAATTTTTCGTTTTGAACATTTCCATGGAAAACAACCCACCTGGTTACAAATGTTTTGGCCTTGAAAATGAAAATTAAGTTTCTTAATCTAACTTTTGGTAAAATTCGGGAAAACTGAAATGAATTCCCCAGTACCTTTTTATTTTGTTAAAAATGTTTAGGTTTTCCCCTTTAAAGGTTTTTAACACTTATACACTTTTGAATCCAACTTATTTTAAATTGGTGAACAATACTTAACCATGTTTTAAACCCCTTTAAAATTTTGGATTGTTTTTAAAAATAATCTTTGTAAAAAACTTTAAATTTTACCAAATGAATTTTACCCTAAACTTTTGAAATTAATACCCTTAAAATAATTTTTTTTTAAATTTCCTTTATTAAATTTGGTATAATTCCCCGTCCTTATTTAAATTTTTTGAAACCACTTAAATGCTCAAATTTCATTTTAAACTTTTGATTGCTTTGGGAAAACAAGTTTAAAAAAATCTTTACATGTTTGGAAAATTTAAAATTAATTTTTAAAAAATAACTTTTAAGTTTTTGGGAAAACCAAGGTAACAAGTTGGTTTTCATTTTCAAAATATGGAAAATCAAGTTATTAAATCCAACTTTTGGAAATCAACAATTCTGAAAAGGCTAAAATTTAAATTCCCATCCTTTTTGAAACTTTTTTGGTTTCCCAACTTTTCAAGTACTTAACATCTTAATCATTTTTGAAAATCCCCATTGAATTGGGCCAAATGATTAAGGGAAAATAATGGGTTTAATTTTTTTAAAACCTTGAAACAACTGGTAAAGAATTTGAATTTTGACTTTTAAAAAACTTGTGGAACAAATTTTAAGCTTTTCTAATTATGAAAATTTAAGTTACCTTAGTCTAATTGTGGAAAGTCAAATTTTTAAAAGAGTTAAATTAATTTTTCCCAATAAAATTTGAAATTTGGGTTTTAACTTTTTCAATGATTAAACCCTACCATTTTTACCCATTTTTCTTGGCTAAAATGGGAAATTAAGGTCCTAACTATTTAAAATATTTAACTTGGAATATTTTAAAAATTCTCTTTTAATTTTTGGAAATAACTTCTGAAAAATTTAAAGCCCATCTAGTAAAATTTTTTCTTCCAAACTTTTTGGAAATCAAAATCTCAAAACAGTTCTAAAATTGAATTCCCCAACCTTATGTTTAAGTAAATGATGGTTTCAATGTTTTAAATTCCCCATCTCATTAATTTTTAAATCCCAATACTGCATTGGGAAAACTAGTTGATTAAATAATTTTAATGGTTTTAAACCTCTTAAAAATTCATATTTTTAAATTTACTTTTAAGTTCCTGATTTGGGAAAACAAGTCCCCATTAATTATTTTTGCGCAAAACGTAGAATTCAAGTACTTAATCTAAATCTTTGAAATCAAAAATCTGTAAAAGGTTTGAAGATGATTCCACTTAATGTTTTGGAAACCCGATGTTTCCAATGTTTTTCAAAGTTACTTTAAACATTTCTCTTTTAAATCTTTATTGATTGACCAAAATGAAATTTGGAAAAATTGTAAAATGTTTAAACCAATTTTAAAAATGAAAGTTTTTAAACATTTAATTATTTTTAAAAAAGCTAATGTAAAAGTATTGGCTTAACGCTTTGGAAATCAAACTTCAACAAAATTTTGGGAAAGAACATACTTGTAACGTTTAAAAAATTCAGTCCTTTTTTAAAATGTTTTGGATTTAAACTGTTTTTTAAAGTTCCTTAAATAACTCCAAAATTTTAAACCCATGATTTTGGCCAAAAAAAGGGGGGAAATTCAATGGTTTAACTGCTATTGTGAAATCTTAAACCCTCTGTAATATTTTAAGAAATTCCCCTTTTTATTTCCTGTGGGAAAAACTCAAAGTGTCAAAAATTTTTTGAACCCCTTGTAATTCAAAAATAATTTTAAAAATTTGAAAAATTGTTTTAAAAAGCTTGAAATTTAAAATTTTAGGTTAAGAACTTGTTTTCCCAACTGTTTTCAAATATACAACTATTTTAAAATTTCCATTTGGAAAACTAAGTTTGAATCAAGTTTTAAAGTAAATTAAACACTTAAACACATTATTTTTTAAAAATAAGTTTTAAAAGTTTCCTGGTTGGAAAAAAATCACATTTAAAACAAAGTATTTTGCCCAAAAGTTGGAAAATTAAGTTGCTCAAATTTAATTTTTATGCCAAAATTTTAAAAAAATATTGAATTCATAACCTTTTTTAGAATTTTTGTAATTTTCCCAATTTTTCAAAATTTTTTACCCATTTTAAAATCCCCCTTTTTCATTGGGAAAATGAAATTTTTTATTAGCGAAATTTTAAACACTTGAACCTTTGGACAATTTTTTTGTAAAAACTTTTACATTCCGTAAACAAACTAAATTACAAAGTTTCCCTGAAATTAGGAAAACAATTCTTCAAATTTGTGAAAAGTTAAATCTTTAAAGTCTAAATAATTGTTTAGCATTTATGTTTTTAAACGTTTTATGTTTAATGTTTTAGTGCCCAAACATTTAAATCACTTTTAAATCCCATTACTTGATTCCAACTGAAGTTGGGAAACTTTGAGTTTAACTTTTATGTTGAAACCACTTGAAAAAAAACTTAGTTTTTTTTAATTTTAATTTCCTTGGGGAAAAAAGGCCCCCACTGGTAAAAGATTTTTCCAGAGGAAATTAAATTTTTCAAATTTTTTAATATTTTAAAACACAATTTAATCCAGTTTAGGGAAAATGTTTATGGGTTTAATTTTCAAACCTTCAAAACTCATACTCCTTTTGAAACCCTTTATTTTATTCCAAACTAATTAAGGGGAAACAAAGTTTAACGTTTTTGAAACCATTGAACTTCAATTCATTATTTTTAAACATTTTTGACATTCCTGGGAAAAAAGGTAACTTGAAACAATGATTTCAGCCAATTCAAGTTCCCTTAAATTAATTTTGGAAAAACCCGGAAAAATTCCCAAATGATGTTCCCACTTTTTGTTTAAGAACTTTGATGTTTCCCCTTTTTTAAAGTGACTTCAAATTTTTTGAAACCCATTGATTATTTAACAATATGTTAAACATTGAGTTTAATTTTTGTGAACCTTGAAACACTCTCACCAATTTTTACAAATGATTTTTGGAGCGTTCTGGAAAACGGGCCAATGTGTAAATGATTTTTAGCCCTGAAAAATAGGGGAAAATTTAATTCCTTAAGTTAACTCAAAAAAATACTTTGGAAAACCTTTTTAAAAAAATCCTATTAATTTAAATTTGGAGTTCAACTTTTTAAAGTGCATTTAAATTAAAACATTTTATGAAACTTCATTGTTTAAGTTTTAAAATAATATTTAACTCTTGTAAAAACTTGAAAATTCCACTAAATTTTTTAGGGAAAATTTTTGTTTGAACGTTCCTGGGGGAAACCCGTACAATAATTAAGCTTTAAAGCTGTTGGCATTTTGGTAAACTCCCCAACTGGGAAAAAAAAACTCTGAAAACATTCTAAATGAAATTCCCCAATTAAAATTTTTTTAAGTATTTTGGATGGTCAATTTTTTAAATTATCCATTCCCTTTGAATCCCAAATGACTTATTGCAAAATTTGTGAAATCAACTTAACTTGGGTAAAGTGTTGTGAAACCTTTAAATCTTAATAGTTGCAATTTACTTGTTTAAAGTTTCCGGGAAAAAAGCCTTTTAAAATTTTTAAAAATTTTTGGTCTAAAAATGTTTCGGTTAAAGGTACTTGAAATTCAATTTAAGTAAAAATTTTGGAAAAAGATTGAATATAATTCCCAGTCCCTTTGGTTAAAACTTTTAGTTTCCCCAATGTTTTCAAAACTTAACTTTTCCCTTTTTTCCTTGCTGATTGCCAAAATGGTTTAGAAACTCCATAGCTTAACGGCAAGGTAAACCCTTAAACACATTCACTATTTAAAAGAATGTTTTGAGCCCGGTGGAAAAAAACCCCACATTGTGTAAAAGTTTTTGGCCCTGAACCTTATGGAAAATTAAGTTACCTTCAAACTAACCTTTGGGAAATTCCAAATACTTTTGAAAAGCATTTAAATGATGAATTCCATACTTTTAGTTAAGAAGTTTGGATGGTTTCAACTGTTTTCAAACCACTTCAACATCTCCATACTGTTTTGAAATCCCTTCTGCATTGGTAAAACAAGTTAAAGGGGAAAAGCTTAATATGTTGGAACTATTTTGAAACCACCTTGAAAAGTTTTCCGAAATTTACTTTTGAAATTTTGGTGAAAACAAGCCTCAATTGTCAAAGTACCTTTAAGGCCAATGGAGTTAAATATCAAGTTACTTCAAATCAACCCTGTTGAAATAAAATACTTTAAAGTTCCTAAACTGATGAATTTCAGTACCCTATGTTTAACTGTTTGATGGTTACCAACTGTTTTAAATAACATTAACATCTTATAAATTGTTGAAATCCCTATTGAACATTGCCAAAATGATTGAGGAAACAATGAGTCTTAACGCTATTGTTAAACCAGTTGAAAACATCTGAAAAATAGTTTTTAAAGAAATTAATCTTTTTTCCTGGAAACGATGTGCAACATTGAAAATAATTTGTTGCGGGATTATGTAATCTTTCAACCTAACTTTGGAAGTAAAATACTCTGAAACAGTTCTAATATAATCCCCTACTTCTTGAAATACTGTTTGATGGTTCAAGTTTTGTTTCAATCCTAACTCATTTAAATTTCATTGGCAAACTTAATGATGGAAAAGGTCAACTACTTGTTGAAATCCTCTTGAAACACTCTAATAGTTTTTGAAATTTACTTTTTGAACTGTTTCTGTGGAAAACAAGTCCACCATGTTCTTAAAGTGTTTTCTTTAAACCCCGTATTGTGAATTAGGACTTCAAGTCTAACTCTGTGAAATCAAATACTCTTGTAAAAGCATTCCAATATGAATTCTGTACCCTTATGGTTAAAACTGTTTGATGGTTTCAAACTGTTTCACAAATGCTTCAAAATTTATACTCTTGAAACCTTTGACTTCATTGACCAAAAAGAATTTTAGTGAAACTCTGGTTCAAAATGTTGGGAAAACCCTTAAACACATATGTAATAACTTTTTAAAATGAATTTTATGGCCTTAAGTGAAACCTATGATTCCAAGTGATTTTCAGGCCCTGAAACATTATAATTATTATTCAATCTTTTGTGGAATCAAAATAACTTTTAAAGTTAGATTTGAAACCCAAGTTCCCATATGTTTAAGGTTTGGGAATTTCAAGTTTTCAAGTCCCTCAACATCTCATATCAACTTTTTAAATCATTGACTTTTGGGCCAAATTAAGTAGTGAAACTCAAGAGTTTAACTGTATGTTGAAATATGAAACATCTAAAAGTTTTAAAAATACTGTTTTGGGTTTCCGAAAACAATAGCTCCAATTGTCAAAATTTTCAGGCCTGAAACGTTTAGGGAAATCAATGGTACCTTCAAGTCTAACCCGTGGAATCAAATACTTTGACAAGGGTTTTAAAATGATGAATTCACAATACCTTGGTTAAGAACTTTGTATGGTTTCCCATCTTTTTCAAAGTCACTTAATCTCTACCCTTTTTTAAATCCCATTGTCTTCATCGGTAAACTGAAGTTGATGAAACTCAATGAGTCTTAACTGATTTGTGAAACCACTTGAAACCTGTACTAGTTTTTCAAAAATTACTTTTAACAGTTTCCTAGTGGGAAAAAAATTGTCACATTTCAAAAGGTTTTTTAAGCATGAACAGCTATGGTGAATTAACCTTCAACTAACTTTTGAAGTAAAAATCTCTGGTAAAGCAGTTCTAAGGAATTCTAGTACCCTTAGGTTAAAACTGTTTGGATGGTTTACAACTTTTTCAAATTGCACTTCAACATCTCATACTCTTTTAAATCCCATTGATTTGCATTGGCAAAACTGAAGTTAGGAAACTCAATGAGTCTTAATGCTTTGTTGTTAAACCAATTGACACATCTGCAACATATTTTTAAAAAACTATTTGAGCATTTCGTGGAAACAAAAGTCAATTGTACAAAGGATTGTCAGTGAAACGCATTATTTAAATTAGGTTATTAAAATCTTGAGAAAGTCATTTGGGAAACACAAATGATTAATTCGATTCTTATGTTTAAGTATTGTTAGGATGGTTTCCCAACTTTTTAAATTGCACTTAAAATTTTTATACTGCTTTTAAATCCCCAATGATCTTATGGAAAAGTTGGTGAAACTTAATGTCTTAACTGCTATGTTGTGAAACCACTTGAACACATTCCTGAAATTTTACAGAAAAACTGTTTTGAGATTTTCGGAAACGCTTATCCTGTGTACACAAAAGTGATTTTGGCTGAAAGACTTTTGGTAATTCGGTACTAACATTACTTGGAAATTAAATACTTGGTAAAAGCATTCTATATGAAATCCAATACCTTTATGGTTAAGATCTGTTATTCAAACTGTTTTAAAGTACTTCAAATTCCATACCACTTTTGAAATCCTTTGACTTGCATTGGTCAAAACTGAAGTTGAGTGAAACTCAGAGTCTTAACTGCTATGTTTGAAACCACTTGAAACACATCTGCGACATAGTTTTTACAGGGAAAAGAACTTTGAGCAGTTTCGGGGAAAAACAACCGTCAACAAAGTGTACAGAAAGTGATTTTCAGGTCTTAAAGCCTATGGGAATTCAATTACCTTTAAACAACTCTGTGGAAAGTCAAAATACTCCGGGAAAAGAGTTCTAAATGATGAATTTCCCCAAATTTTTTGGTTAAAAACTGTTTGGATGGTTTCCCCCAAAGTTTTCAAAGGGGGCCCCTTCAAACTCATACCACCCTTTTTAAATCCTTTGACTTGCATTGGGGCCCAAAAATGAAATTGGGGGGAAAAATCAAGACTTTAACTGCTATGTTGTGAAACCCTTTTAAAAATCTGGGGAATAGTTTTTCCAGAAATTTACTGTTTTTAAAGTTTCCCTTTTTAAAACATAAAACCCCATGTGTTTCACAAAAATGATTTTTAAAGGCCCCGGAAAGCCCGGAAAGGTGGGAAATTTAAGTTTTTTCAAAATCTAACTCTGGGAAAAAAAAATTGGTAAAAAGTTCCCAAATTTTTTGAAAATTTTTGGTACTGGATTTTAAAAAACTGTTTGGGTGGTTTTCCAAATTTTTTTTTTAAATTGGCCCTTTTAAAAATCTTAATACTTTTTTTTTTGGGAAATTTTTAACATTGCTTTAAAAAAAAAAGGAAAGGAAACACAAAAGGTCTCCCGCCATGTTGTGAAACCCTTGAAAACATCCCTTTCAAAAAAAGTTTTTTCAAAAAAGAACTTTTGAAACAGTTTTTGGTGGAAAAAGCTGTTAAAATTTAAAAAATGGGTTTTTCCAAACCCAAGCATTATGGGAAAATTTGTTACCTTTTTAAACCTTTAAATTGGGAAAATCAAAATCTTGGTAAAAAGTTTTAAATGATGAATTTTGGGACCCTTTTGGTTAAAAACCGTGGGTGGTTTTTAACAATTTTCAAAAATGCACTTAAAAAATCTCCCTACTCACCCTTTTTTAAACCCCCCTTTACCAAATTTAAAAAAAGTTAGTGAAACCCCAAAAGAGTTTTTAACCCCATGTTGTGAAACCATTGGAAACACATCTGCAAGGAAATTTTACACAAATGAACTGTTTTAGGTTTTTGGGGAAAAAAAGCCCCCACACAAGGTAAAAAGTGGGTTTTTCCCGAAACGGGGAGGGAAAATTTTAAAAGCCCAACCGGGGAAAATCCCAAAAATTCTGCAGGAAATGATGAATTCCCTTTCTTCTTTTGGTTAAGAAAAAGTTTGTTTGGTTTTCCCCCTGTTTTCAAAGGCCTTCAAAAATCCTTTCCCCCTTTTTAAACCCTTGCTTTCCAAAAATTTAAAAAGAAGTTGAGGAAATTTTTTGGCCTTAAAAAAAAAGAAACCACTTTAAACACTTCATAAAGGTTTTTTTAAAAAATTGGGAAATATTTTGGGGCGGCCTTTGGGTTTAAAACAAAGGGCACCCTTTACACCCCAAAAAAAAAATTTTGGCCCCAAAACCCCGTTTTGGAAAAAAAAAAATTTTCCTTTAAAAACTAACTTTGGAAAGTCAAAATAACCCCTTGGGGCGTTTTAAATAAAGAAATTCCCCAGTACCCTTTTTTTTAAGAACTGTTTGGATGGTTTCCCAAATTTTTTTTTTGGAAAATTCAACCCTCCTTCCCACCCAAAAATTTTTAAACCCCCTTGACCCGGAAATTTTTCCAAAAAGAAAATTGAGTGGGAAAATTTAATAGGCCCCAACAAAAAGTTGTAAACCATTTAAAACATTCCGGGCAAGGGGTTTTTTTAAAAAAATGAATTTTTTTGCCAAATTTCCGGGGAAAAAAACCCTCACCAGTGTACACAAAATGGGGTTTTTCCCAAACAACGTTTTGGAAAATTAAATTACCTTCAAAAACTTAAAACTTTGGGGGAAACCCAAAATACTCTTGGTTTAAAAAATTGGAAAAACCCCCGTACCCTTTTTGGTTTTTAAAAACTTTTATTTTTTCCAAACTTTTTTTAAAGTGAATTTTAACATCTTTTAATACTTTACTTTTTTTTTAAACCCCTTCCTTATTAAAACTGAAAAATTGAGGAAAAATTAAAAAGTTTTAACTTTTTATGTTGGAAACCATTAAAAACCCCTTAAGGGGTTTTTTTTGGGAAAAGAACTGTTTTGGCAAGGGTTTCCGGGGGAAAAAAAAGTCACACTGTGTAAAAAAGTGATTTTGGCCCTGAAACCCATTTTGGGAAACGGACCTTTAAATCTAAAACCTTGGGAAAACCCAAATACTTTGGAAAAGAGTTTAAAAAATGGGGAAATTTCCCAATTTCTTTGGGGCAGAACTGTTTGTTTTTTCCCATCTGTTTTTTTGGGGTTTAACATCTCTTTCCACTTTTGAAATCCCATTTCTTGATTTTAAAACTAAGTTGAGGAAACCCAAAATTTAATCTTAATTTTTTGGGTTGGAAACCATAAAAAAATCCTGGCCCCAAATTTTTCCCCCAAACCCCCTTTTTTTGAACAGTTTCCCGGTGGGAAAAAAAAACCCAACATAACCCCAAAGTGGGGGGAAAGGGGGCCCGAAACCCGATGGTGGGGAAAAAAAAACCTAAAATCTAAACCCTGGGAAAGCCCAAACCCCGGGGGAAAGGTTGAAAGGGGAAAATTTCCCCGGGGACTCTTCGGGGGGGAAAAAACTGTTTATTTGGCCCCAAAATTTTTTTTTTGGGGAATTCAAATCCCAATACTACTTTTAAACCCCCTTTTTCTTGGGGTTTTAAAATTAGTTGGTAAAATTAATGAGTCTTTTTAATTTTTATGGGTTTGGGAAAACCCCCTTTAAACAAAATCTGCGGCCCAAGGGTTTTTCCCCGGGGGTTTACTGTTTTGAAAAAGTTTCCCGGTGGAAACAAACCGTCCAAAATGTCAAAAAGTGATTTTAAGGCCCCGAAAAACGTTTTGGGAAATTTAAAAATTACCTTAAAACCCAACCCTTGGGGAAAATAAAAAAACCTTAAAGAGTTCCCTTTTATGGGAAATTCCCCGGGCCCTTTTGGAGGAAGTTTTGGGGGGGGTTTACCCAACTTTTTTTTTAAAAATTTAAAATTTAACACTTTAAAAACTCACTTATTTTAAACCCTAAAGATTTGCATTAAAAACTGAAAGAGGAAACCTTAAAAGAGTCAAGGGTGGGTTAAACCAAAATTTTCCCTCTGAACCCTAAATTTTTAAAAAATAACAAAAGCCGGGCACAAAAGGGGGTAAAACAAAGTGATTTTTTGGGGTTAAAAACATTAATGGTGGGAATTCAGGGTTTCCTTTAACTCTAAAATCTGTGGAAAGTTTAAAACTTGGGGGTTTTAAAAAATTGGAAATTTTTTAAAAATTTTGGGTTTTTAAATTTTTTATTTGGCCCAAAATGTTTTTTAAATTAATTCAAATTCTTTCTTACTTTTAAAAACCCCGACTTGATTTTAAAAAATAAAGAGGAAACCCCAAAAAGAGTTTAACTGCTATTGTGAAACCCTTGCCCTCTAATATTTTTTATTGGAAAAATTTATTTTTTTAAAGTTTCCGGGGAAAACTCTACCCTTGGGACACAAAGTATTTTTTTTTCTTAAAGCGCTTTTTAGGGTTAAGGGACCTTCAAAACCCAAACCCCCGGAAAGTCAAAAATTTGGTAAAAAGGGGTTCTGGGTGGGAATTCCCCCGTACCCCTTTTTTGGTTAAGAAAATGTTTTGGGTGGTTTTAAAATGTTTTTTAAAAATGCCCCTTAAAAATCTCATACTCACTTTTTTAAATTCCCTTTTACTTGGAAATTAACCAAAACTGAAGTTTAGTGAAACTCAATGAGTCTTTTAAAGGAAAAAAAGGGTTGGAAACCACTTTAAAAATATGGAATAGTTTTTTAACAAAAAAGAACTGTTTTAAGTTTCCCGGTGGAAACAAAATTCCACATTATGAAAAAGATTTTTAGGCCCCCAAACAAGGTTTTGGAAAATTCAAATTACCTTCAAATCTAAAATTTGTGGGAAAACCCAAAAAATTTGGTAAAACAGTTCCCTAATTTAAATTAAATACCCTTTGTTTTAAAAATTTTTTTGGAGGTTTAAATTTTTTCAGGGACCCAAAAATCTCATTTCTCCTTTTTTAAATCATTTACTTGCATTTAAAATTTTGGTTAAAAGGGGGAAACTCAATAAATCTTAAACTCTATGGTTAAAATTTGTACAATTTGGGGAATGGTTTTTCAGAAATGAACTGGTTTAGAGTTTCCTTGGGGGAAAAAAAAGCCGTTACAATGTTCCAAAGTGATTTTTACCCAAAACCGCGGTTTTGGAAAAAAAAAGTTCCCTTAAGTTTTTAAATCCCTTTGGAAAACCCAAAAAACTTTGGAAAGAGTTGTTTTATGGAAATTTTCCCCTACCTTTGGAAGAAAATGTTTTTTTTTTCCCTTTTTTCAAAATACCCAACTTTAACCCTTTTTAAACCCAAAAATTTCCTTGGGGTTTTTAAAATAAAAAGGGGGGAAACCCCAAAATTTAAATCTTAATTCATGGAAAGATTTAAAATTAATTTTGGGTTTTTTTTTTTTGAAATTTTTTGGGGAAAACAAAAACCGTCAAAAATGGGGGCCAAAGGATTTTAAAGGCCCAAAGCGGTTTTGGGTTGAACCCTTTCCAAACCCAAACCCAACCCTTTGGGAAAAAATACTTGGGAAAAAAGTTCCCAAAAAGGAAGGGAATTTTTCCAAAATACCCTTTATGGAAGAAAATGTTTATTTGGGTTTTTTTAAAAAATTTTTTTTGACTTAAAATCCCTTTTCTTTTTTGGGTTCCCCAATTTATTTAAAAAAAGAAAGTTGGTGAAACCCAAAAGAGCCCCAAAATCCATTTTTTAAAAACCCCAAATTTTAAACCCCATCTTAAAAAATAGTTTTTTTAAAAAAATTGAAATTTTTAAATTTTTGGGAAAAAAAAATTTTTATTTCACAAAGTGGGTTTTGGGGCTAAAACGGGATTTTGGGAAAATTTGGTTTCCCTTTTTTCAACTCTTGGAAAAAACCCAAAAATTTGGGAAAAAAGGGTTTTAAATTTTATGGGGAAAACCCAACCTTTGGGTTTAAATCTTTTCATGGGTTTTCCCCAAATGGTTTTAAAAAATGCACCAACATCTCAATACCCTTTTTAAATCCTTTGATTGGGGAAAACCCCGCAGTTGGGGAAAAATTAAAAGAAATCTTAAATCCCCATGGGTTGGAAACCCCTTGAAACCTTTGGCTAAGGGTTTTCGTGGTGTTGGGGCTTATTTCCTAGGTTTGGGAAAAAAAAAAGCCGCCCCAAGGTGAAGAAAAAGGGTTTTTGGGTCTTAAAAAGGGAAATTAAAATTACTTTCTAACTTGGGAAAGTTACTCTGGAAAAAAGGGGTTTTAAATTGATGGAAATTTATACCCTTAGGGTTAAAAACTGTTTTATTTGGTTTTTCCCCCCTTTTTTTTCAAAGGGTCCTTTAACATTTTTATACTTTTTAAACCCCCCAATTTTTAATTAATTAAAAAAATAAGGTTGAAAATGGAAAACTGACTCTTAACTTTTTTAAAAATTTTGCTTAATTCATTGGGGTTTTTCTGGGGGAAATTCTTTTTGGGAACAGTTTTGGTGGAAAAAATATCCCCTTTTATTCCAAAGTGGTTTTTAAGGCCCAAATAAAATTCCAAAATTTTTTCAAACCCCCCTCTTGGGAAAATAAAAATACTTGTAAAAATTTTTAAAAATTTAAATTTAAAATTTTTTGGGTTAAAAAAACTGGTTTTGGGGGATTTTAAACTTTTTCCCCAAACCCCCAAAAATCCTTCATTACTTTTTAAAAACCCATTTGAAATTGGGGCCAAAAAAAAAAAGTGAAACACAAAAGAGTCTGCTTCTTTTGAAAACCCTGGAAAAATCCGCAAAAAAGTTTTTTCAGTTTAACTTTTGAAAGTTTTGGGGAAAAAAAGCTTAAATTGTAAAAGTGTTTTTTGGTGAAACGGTTTTGGAAATTCAATTTTGCCCAAAATTTTAAATAAAAAACGGGCAGTTCCCAAAAGATGAATTCCCAAAATTTTGGTTAGGGGAACCGGGGGGAGGTTTCACAAAATTTTTTTTTAAAAATTTCCCAAAATTTCCCCATACTCACCCCCCCTTTAAAACCCCAGACCTTTCATTGGGGCCCCCAAAGAAGGGGGTTTGGGGAAACCCCAAAAGAGTCTTAACTGGGGTTTTTTAGAAAACCCCTGGCACATCTTTTCTTGGGTTTTTTTTCTGAGCCGGGAAAATTTTTTGGGTTTGGGGAAAACCGTCAACACATTTGGGGGTTAACCAAATGATTTTAGGCCCCCGAAAGCTTGTTGGGGAAATTGACCTTCCCAAACCCCCCCCGTGGGAAAAACCCAAAAAACTTGGTAAAAAAGTTGGTTTAGGAATTTCCCCCCACCCCTTTTGGAAAAACTGTTTGGTTTTTCCCCCCTGTTTTTAAAAATGGGGTTCCAACATTCAACCCACTTTTTTTTCCCATTTTCATTGGGGTAAAACCGAAGTTGAGTGGGGAAAACCCCAAAGAGTCTTAAAAAGGCAAAAGTTTGAAACCACCTTGGCACACCATATGGGGGTTTTTTTTAAAAAATGAAATTTTTAGAGTTTCCCCGGGAAAACAAAAGGGCATTTTACAAAGTGATTTTAGGCCCAAAAAAAAAACAGGAAAAAATTAAAAATTACCTTTTAAATCTAACTTTGGGAAAAAACCCAAAATACCTTAAAAAGGGTTTTAATGAAAAAGTTCCCCCGGCCGCAGAACTGTTTAAAGGGTTTTAAATTTTTCAAAGTGCCCCCAAAAATTTAACCCCCACCGAAACCCTTATTTAATTTTTGGGCCCCAAAAAAAAGGGTTTAGTCCTAAAAAGTCTTAACAATTTTTGGGAAAAACCCCTTGAAAAACCCGGACAAGGGTTTTTTCCCCCAAATTGAATTTTAGAGCCTTGGAAAAAAGCCTACAATTGGGGCACAAAGTGGGTTTTTGGCCCTGAAACACGGTTTTGGAAAAATTCCCAAATTACCTTTAAATTTTAACTTTGGGAAAATCAACATACTTTAAAAATTTAAAGGGTGTTCCCCGACCCTTAAAGTTTTAAAACCTTTTGGGGGGTTTTAAACCGTTTTCAAATTTCCCCTTCATACTCACTTTTTAAACCCCATTTACCTTTTATTGGGCCAAAACCAAATTGGGGTGAAACCCCAAAAGAGTCTTAAATGTATGGGAAAAACTTGAAAAATTGGGGTTTTTTTTAGAAATGAACTGTTTTTAGCAGTTTTTTGGGGGAAAAAAAGCCCTCACCCCATTGTACAAAGTGATTTTAGGTTTTAAACGGGAGGAATTTTTAAATATTTTTAAACCCAACTTTGGGAAAATCCAAAAAAAACTTTGGGAAAAAGGAGGAATAAACCCCGTACCTTTAATGGTTAAGAACTGTTTTTTGGGGCCCCTTTTGGGTTTTTTTTAAATGCTTTTTAAATCTTTTTTTCTTACTTTTGAAATTCCCTTTTCTTGGGTTGGGGTAAAATTAAATTAGGGGGAAATTTAAATTTAAATTTAATTTTGGGTTGGAAACCACTTTAAACAACCCCGGAATGGGTTTTTCCAGAAATTTACTGTTTTGAACCATTTTTGGTGGAAAACAAAACCCAACCCCAATTTAAAAAAGTGATTTCAAAGGCCCCGAAACCGGTTTTAGGGGAACCCGATTAACCCAACTCCCCGTGGGGAAATCAAAAACTTTTTTAAAAACAGTTTAAAAAGAGGGAAATTCCCCAGTACTCTTAATGGTTGAACTGTTTGGGGTGGTTTCCCAAAATGTTTTTTTAAAAATGCACCTTTATCTCCCCCTCACTTTTTGAAATATTGTCTTGAAATTTGGGGTAAAACCAAATTGGAAAACTTAATGAGTCTTAACTGTTATTTTTGTGAAACCACTTGAAAAAACATCTGCACAAGTTTTTTTACAGAAATTTTACTGTTTTGAAAAAGTTTCCCGGGGGAAAACAAGGCCCCCACATGTGTACCACAAAGTGATTTTTAAAGGGCCCCCAAACGTTATGGTGGAAATTTTTTAAATTACCCTTTAAGTCTAACTCTGTGGAAAAAAATTTCCTGGGAAAAAGCAGTTCTTTAAAAGATGAAATTTCCCCGTAATTTTTGGGAATTTTTTATTTTTAAAATTTTTTTAAATTGACCCCCCCCATCTCATAATTTACTTGTTGTTCCCCAAGATTTGATTGGGGAAAACTGAAGTTGAGTGGAAAAATCAAAAAGTCTTAACTGTTGTTTTTAAACCAAAATTTTTCAATCCCCCAAGGGGGTTTTAAAAAAAATGGGAAATATTTTGAAAGTTTTTGGAAAACAAAGTCACACATGTGTCACCAAAATGATTTTTGGGCTTAAAACGCTACAGGGGTAAAAATTGGGGGTTTCCTTTAACCTAACCTTGGGGTCAAAATACTTGGGGAGTTCTAAAAAGATGAAAATTTCCCCCAAAAATTTGTTTAAAAATTTTTATTTGGTTTTAAATTTTTTTAAATTGCCTTAAAATCTTATACTTACCCTTTTAAATTCCCCGGGGTGGGCTTTTAAATTTAAAAAAAGGTTGAGGGAAAATAAAAAGTCTTAATTTTTTTTGGGTTTTTGGCACATTAATGGGTTTTTAAGGGAAAATTTTTTTTTAAATTTTGGTGGCAAATTTAAAACCCAATGTGTACAAAAAAGTGATTTTTTTACCTAAAACGGCTTTTTGGGTTCAAAAGGACCTTCAAGCCCCCCTCTTAAAGGGGCCAAAAAAACCTTTTTGGTAAAAATTTGAAGGGGGGAATTCCCCGCCCTTATAGTTGGGAACTTTTATTTGGGTTTCCCCCCTTTTTTTTAAAAAATGGCCAAAATCTTTACTACTTTTTAAAAAATTTTTTGAACATTCAAAACTGGGTTTTTGGAAAACCCCAAAGGGTCCCTTAAGGAAATTTTTTGAAACCAAAAAAACACATATTGGAAAGGGGTTTTTAAAAATGAAATGGTTTTAAGTTTCTTGGGGAAAAAAGGGCAGCATTTGGACAAAGTGGGTTTTTGGGGCCCCGAAACCCTTTGGAGGAAAATTTAAAAATTTCTTAAACCCAAAATTTAGAACCCAAAATACTTGTGTTCTTTTATTAATTGGGCCCCTTTTTTTAAAAAACCCGGTTTTTGGTTTGGGTTTTCCCCCCTGTTTTTTAAAGTGCACTTTAAAAATCCCCATACCCCACCTTTTTAAACCCCATTTACCCTTCAATTAAAAATTGAAAGTTAAAGGAAACCCGCTTTCTTTCTATTTGGAAACCCCTTGAAACCAATGCATTGTTTTTACAGAAATGAAAATGTTTTGAGCAGTTTTCCAGGGAAAACAAAAGGGCAAAAATTGTACACAAAATATTTTGGTTTTAAAGAAAGGAGGGAAAATTAAATTTTCCCTTTAAGTCCAACCTGTGGAAAGTCAAAACTTTAAAAGCAGTTTAAAGGGGAGAACCCCCCGTACTTTTGGAAGAACTTTTTTTTTTCCCCTCTGTTTTTAAAAATAATTCCAAATCTCCCCTACTCACTTTTGTCCCATTTTTCAGGGCCTTAAAAAATGGGTTATGGAAAAACCCCTGGGTCTTAACTGTTTTGGGTTTGGGGAAAAACTTGCACACTAATTGTTTTTACAGAAATTTATTTTAAATTTTTTATGGGCAAGCCGTCAACTTTTACACAAAAGTATTTAAGGCCCTTAAAAAATTAAAAAGGGAATTTTAAGTTAACCCCAAGTCTAACTTGTGGGTAAAAATACTTTTTGGGAAAACGTTTTAAAAAAGGAGCCCCCCAGTAAATTTTTTGGTTTTAAAAACTGTTTGGGGGACCCAAATGGTTTTCAAATTTTCAAATCCATACCACTTTTTAAAATCCCCAATTTAAATTTTTGGAAAACTGAAAGGGAAACTTTAATGAAATCTTAACTTATGTTTTTAAAAAATTTTAAACACATTCCCCCAAGGGTTTTTTAAAAAAATGAACTATTTTAGCAGTTTCCGGGGGAAAAAAAAGCCCTTACAATTTTGTACAAAGGGGGATTGTTCAAGGGGAAAACCCTTATGGTGAAAAAAGGGTTTCCTTTTAAACCAACTTGTGGGGCCCCTTGTGCAGTTTTTGGATGGGAATTTTCCCCCCTTTTAGTTTAAAAATTTTTTTATTTGGTTTTAAACCGTTTTTTAAAAGTAACCCTTAACATCTTTTTGCCTTCTTTAAAACCCAAAAGGGCTTATTAGGAAAAAAAAAGTTGGTGGGAAAAAATGGGGGTCTTAACTTATGGGTTGGAAACCACTTGCTTTTTATTTGGTTGTTTTTTTGCTGTTTTGGAACCCTTTTTGGTAAACCAAAACCCCCACACAGGGGCACAAAATGATTTTTAGGCCCGAAAAAAAACGTTTTGGGAATTTTTTGGTTTCCTTCCAAACCCCCAACCCCGGGGGGTTAAAAAACCTTAAAAAAGTTCTAAATGAAAACCCCAATCCCTTTGGGATCCTTTTTATGGTTTCCCCAAAATGTTTTTAAAGTGCACCCCAACATCCCCCCCTCCCCTTTTTTAAACCCCTTTTACTTGTTTGGAAAACTGAAAGGGGGAAACTTTAATGAGTCTTAATCTGTTTTTTGGGAAAAACTTTAAAACACATTGGGTTTTTTTTGAAATGGGAACCTATTTAAAAAGTTTCCGGGAAAAAAAGCCGGGAAAATTGGAAGGGAAAATGGGGTTTTATTTTTGGGGTTGGGGAAATTTCAATTTTTAAACTTCCTTGGGAAAACCAAAAATTGGGAAAAAGTTCTTTTGGGTAAAATTTTTTTTACCCCCATGGGTTTTAAAAATTTTTTTATTTGGGCCACAACTGGTTTTTAAAATTTTTAAATTTATACTACTTTTGAAAATTGGGTTTATTGGGGAAAAAATAATTGAAAAAGGGGAAAATTAATGAGTCTTTAACTGTTTGGTTGAAACCACCTTAAAATTTTGGGGCATATTTTTTCACAAAAAGAAAATGTTTTTAGCAGTTTCCGGGAAAACAAAAAGGGACAATGTGGACAAAGTGGGTTTTTTGGGGCCCAAAGCCGGTTTTAAAATTAAAATTTCCCTTTTGTCCCCCCTCTTGGGGGAAATCAAAAAAACTTTGGTAAAAGGGAAAGAAATTTAATTCTCCTTTGGAAGAACTGTTTGTTTTTTCCCCTCTTTTTTTAAAAATGCAACCCCCCATACTCACTTTTGAAACCCCAAATTTCCCTTATTATTTAAAAATGAAAAATTATGGGAAAATTCCCAAAGGTCTTAACGGAAAAAGTTTGGGGAAAACCCCTTTTAAAAACATCTGGTATAAATTTTTCCCGAAATTTAACTTTTTTTAAGTTTCCCTTTGAAAACAAAATACAATTTTTGGGAAAAGGGGATTTTTTTTTTGAAACCGGGGAGGAAAAAAATTTTTAAAAATTACCTTTAAAAACTAACCTTTTTGGAAAAATCAACCCTACTTTGGTGAGTTTTTAAATGGGTGGTTTTTTTGTACCCTTTTTTAAGGAAATGTTTAAAGGTTTTTAAAAATTTTTTTCAAAAATTTTAAAAACCCCATACCACTTTTGGGGAAACCCATTGACAAAATTTTAAAAAAATGAAAATTGAGTGGGAAATAAAATTCCCTTTAAAAGGAAAAGTTGGAAAAAACTTTAAAACAAATCTTTGGCTAAGGGTTTTTACAAAATGGGAACCCGTTTTTAAAGGGTTTCCGGGGGAAAAAAAACCCCCCACACAAGTGTGGAAGTTTTAGGCCCCGAAAGCAGGGGGAAAATTAAAAATTCCCTAAATTAACTTTTTTGGGAAAACCCCAAAAACTTGGGAAAAAAGGTTTTAAATGATAAATTCCCAAAATTTTTTGTTTAAGAAAAATGTTTTATTTTTCCCAAAAATTTTTTTTTTAAGTGGACCCCCCCAAAATCTCATACCACTTTTGAAACCCAAGATTTAAAAAAAAAGTTGAGGAAAACCCCTGAGTTCCTTTAAATGTTTTGGGTTGGAAAAAACTTGAAACACAAACTAAACCAGGGTTTTTTAAAAATTTACTGGTTTTTAACGGTTTTTGGGAAAACAAAACCGTTACCCCTGTGTACCAAAGGGGGTTTTTAAAGGCCCGAAACGGTTAGGGAAATTCCCAAATTTTTTTAAAATTTAATTTGGGAAAATAAAAATACCTTAAAGAGTTCTAAAATTTATGAATTTTCCCGTACCCTTTGGGTTAAAAACTTTTTTTGGGGAAAAGGTTTTTTTAAATTTTGAATTCAACATTTCCAATACTTTAATTTTTTAAAAAACCCCTTTTGATTTGAAAATTTAAAAATTGGTTGAAACTTAAATTTTTCTTTTTTAAAAAGAAAACTCTGCAAAATAGTTTTTTTAAAGAAAAAGAATATTTTTTTAGAGTTTTCCCGGGGAAAAAACAAGTGTCACAAAGGAAAAATGATTTTGTCAGGGCGCTGAAAGCATTATGGTGGGAATTTTAGGTTACCCCCTTTTAAACCCCAAAATCTGTGGAAAGTCAAAAAAACTCTTGCAGTTTTTGGGAACCCCAAAATTTCCCATAAAGTTTAAATTTTTTGGGTGGTTTCCCCCCTGTTTTCCCAAAGTGCCCCAACATCCCCATACCCTTTTAAAAACCCCAAGACTTTTTTTAAAAAAAGAAGTTGGGTGAAACTTAATGAGTCTTTTAACCCATGTTTGGGAAAAACTTTTTTTAAAAATTATTTTTTAAAATGAAACTGGTTTTTTAAAATTTTCCTGGGGAAAAACCCAAACCGCCCCAATTTTACACAAAGTGATTTTCAGGCCCCGAAACGGGGTTAAAGGTGAAATTACCTTTCCCAAATTAAATTTGGGAAAGTTAAAATACTTTTTAAAAAAGTTTTAAATGATGAAATCCCCAAAAACCCCTTAAAAATTAAGACTTTTTGATGGCCCAAAATTTTAAAGGAATTTTAACAAACTCCTACCCACTTTTTAAAACCCCTTTAATTTTCATTGTTAAAAAACAAAGGGGAAACCAATGAAATCTTTAAACTATGGGTTGGAAAAAATTAAACAATCCCATATTTTTACAGAAATGGAATTTTTTGGCAGTTTCCCTTTAAAAAAAGCTACAAGCTGGGGGAAATGGGTTTTTGGTTTTTTAAAAAAGGGTTTGGGAAATTTTAAATTTTCCTTTTTTTCCCCTGTGGGTCAAAAAACTCTGGAAAAAGCAGTTCCCCAAATGATGGGCCCCAGTACCCTTTGGTTTAAAAAATGTTTTAAAGGTTTAACTTTTTTCAAAAAGCACTTAAAATCTTTACTTTTTGAAATTTCCCCATTGACCCTTTCATTGGGGAAAACCGAAGTTGGGGTGGGAAAATCAAAAGGTCTTAACTGCTTGGGTTTTGAAACCATTTTAAAAAACATTAAAGGGGGTAGTTTTCCCCAAATTTGTTTTGGGAAATTTTTTGGTGGAAAACATCTCCTACCCTGGGTAAAAAGTGATTTTAAGGCCCTGAAACGTAAAGGGAAAATTTTTAAAAATTTTGGGTCCCAACTTTTGGGAAAGTAAAAATCTGGGAAAAATTTAAATGGGGTGAAAATTTTTTTAAAAACCCCAAGAGAACTGTTTTGGGGGTTTACCAAAATGTTTTCAAAGGGTTTAAAAAAACTCATACCCAAATTTTTGAAACCCTATTGAGGAAATTGGGAAAAAAAAAAGTTGGGGGAAACACAATGAGTCTTAAATCTTGTTGGAAAACCCCTTGCCATCTAAAAAATAAATTTTTTCAAGGGAAAGGAAATGGTTTTTTAAAAGTTTCCGGGGAAAAACTGTCACAATTGTACACAAAATGATTTTTAGGCCCCAAAAAAACCCGGAAAACCCAAATTACCCTTTAAGTCTAACCTGTGGGAAAGCCAAAAATTTTGGGAAAAGAGTTCAAAATTTATGAAAATTCCCCCAAATACTCTTAGGAAAAGAACTGGTTGGGGGTTTCCCAAAATGTTTTTTAAAAATAACTTCCAACATCTTAATACTTTAATTTTTAAACCCCATTGGCTTATTAAAACTGAAAGGGAAAAACCCTTAAATCTTTAAAAAGGTTGGGTTGGAAACCACTGGGAAAAAACATTTACAAGTTTTTAAAAAATGGGCCGGTTTTGAAAAAGGGTTTTTGGGGCCAAAACCGTTACACAAGGTACCAAAAATGGGTTTTTTGGGCCCCAAACGTTTTGGGAAATTTTTAAAACCCTTGGGGGCCCAAATCTTGGGAAAGTCAAAAACCTAAAAATTGTTGTAAATGATGGGGAAATTCCCGGGGACCTTAATGGAAAAACTTTTTTTTTTTCCCCTCTTTTTTCAAAAATTTTTAACATTTTACCACTTTTGTTCCCTTTTCTTGATTTTTAAAACCGAATTGGGAAACTTAAAAGAGTTTAACGGAAGTTGGAAACCCCCGGGAAAAAATCCCCATAAGGTTTTTTACGGGAAATGAACCGGAAAAGTTTCCCTTTAAAAAAAAATACAATTGTGTCCAAAAGATTTTTAGGGCCCCAAACGCTTTTGGAAAATTTTAAAAATTTTCCTTTTTTAATTTTTAAATTTGGAAAGTCAACATACTTGGTGGTTTTAAAAAGATGAAAATTTTTTTGTACCCCTTGGGGTTTTGGGGAAATGTTTTATTTGGGTTTTCCCCCTTTTTCACCCTTAACATCTCATACTACTTTTGTCCCATTGACGATTTAAAAAAATGAAAATTGAAAGGGAAACCCCAATGAGTCTTAACGGAAAAGTTGGAAACCAATTTAAAACATCTAGGCAAGTTTTTAAAAAATGAACCGTTTTGGGGAAATTTTTTGGGGGAAAAAAAGCCGTCCCCTTTTACACAAAGTGTTTGGGCCCCGAAACGGCGGTTTTGGGAAAAAAGTTACCTTAAAATTTTAAACTTTGGAAAGTCCCTACTTGGGAAAAGGCAGTTTTTTATTTAACCCCAAAACCCACCCCCTTTTTAAAAACTTTTATTTGGTTTTAAAATGTTTTTCAAAAAATGCCTTCAAAAATCTCATACCACCCCCTTTAAATTTTTTTTACTTGGGATTAAACTAAATTAGTGAAACCCCAAGGGGTCTTAAAATGCTTTTTGTGAAACCATGAAAAAATTCTGAAAGTTTTTGAAATGAACTTTTTAGGTTTTGGGGGAAAAAAACCGTTAAATGTTTTGGGGATTTTTAGGCCCCCAAAAGCCATGGAAATTCCAAAACCTTTAAATTAACCTGTGGAAAGTCAAAATACCCTTTAAAAAAGCCCGTTTGTAAAAAGATGAATTCCCCCGTACTCAAGGGGTTTAAAAACTGTTTGGTTTTTCCCAAAATTTTTAAATAAATTTTTAAATCTTCTACTTTACTTTTGAAATCCCCTTTTTGTTTGGGGTTTTAAAAATGGTTAAGGGAAAATTTAGTCTTAACTTCTATTTGGAAACCACTTGAAACACTTTTAAAAATGTTTTTCAAGAAATTTACTTTTTGGGAAAAGGGTTTTGGTGGAAAACCCAAAATCTAACCTGTGGGTAAAAAAATTTGGAAAAAAGGTTCCCAAAAAGGAGAATTTTAAAACCCCTTAAGGTTAAAACCCGTTTTGGGGGAAAAACCCGGTTTTTAAAACCCAAAGCCCCAAAATTTATTTTAATTCCCCAAAAATTTTGGGGGAAATAATTGGGTTTTTTTAATTTATTAATGTTTTTTAAAAATTGAAAAAAATCTTTACCAAGTTTTTTTTTTAAAGAAAGGGCCATTTTGAAAGTTTTGGGGGAAAAACCTTTTAAATGAAAATTTTTTAAAACTTTTGGGTTAGGTTAAAACCAAATTGTAAAACAAAATATTTGGTTTTTAAAAAATGAAAAACCCCATTTTGTAGTTTGGAAAAAAAATTCCCCCAATTTTTTTAAAAAAACACCAAATTCATATTTTGGAAATTTTGGTTATTCCAAAAATTAAAATTAGGGAAATCAAAAACCTTTAAAGTAGTTTAAACCCCGAAAAAGGAAATTTTAAAAAATTTTTGCAGTTTTGGGGGGACTAATTTTTTAAATTTCCAAAAATTTTTTTAAAATTGTAATTTTTAAATACCTTTAAGTCTAAATTTTAAAATCTCTGGGATTTGAATTAAAAATTCCCCAAAAGTTGAAACTTTTGGAAGGTTTTCCCCCCTTTTTTTTAAATCCTTGAAACCAACCCCAAATTCCCATATTATTGGGGAAAAAATTTTTTTTTAAAAATGGTTTTTTATTTTAAAAAAACCCCAAAGTTTTCAGGGAAAAAAAAAAGTTTACCACCCGGGTGGGTTTAAACCCCCAAAGTGGTTTTTTTCCCAAAGGGAAACCCCGGGGCCAGGAAAAATTAAAATTTCCCTTTAAATCTAACCTTTTGGAAAGTCAAAAACCTTGGGAAAAAACAGTTTTTAAATGATGAATTCCCCGGGACCCCGGGGGAGAATTTTTTTTAAGGGTTTCCCAAAATTTTTTAAAGTGAATTTTAAATCCCATACTACTTTTGAAAAACATTAATTTTGGTTTTAAAATTTAAAATTTAGGAAACTTAATGAGTCTTTTAAAATTTTTGGTTGGGAAAAACTTGGGCCATCTAATAGTTTTACCGGGAAATTTTTTAAGTTTCCTTGGGGGAAAACAAGCCTACAATTGTACCCCAAAGTGATTTTGGCCCCGGCAAGGTTTTGGAAAATTAAATTATTTTTTAATTCCAAACTTTTTGGGGGAAAGTCAACCCCAAACCCCGGTAAAGAGTTTTAAACCTTAATTTAAAAACCCTTAATGTTTAAGAAATTTTTTTGGGGGGTTTAAAATGTTTTTCAAAGGCACTTCAAAAATCCTTCCCCCCCCTTTTGAAACCTTTTTGGGCCCAAAATTTAAGTTTTTTTGAAACCCGGCTTAATGGTAAATTTTTTGAAACCACTTGCACTCCTGAAAAAAGTTTTTACAAAATGAACCGTTTTAGAGCCTGGGGGGAAAAAAAGCCGCCCCATTACAAAAAACCCGGTGGGGATTTTAAATTCCCTTAAAACGTCGTTTGGGAAAACAAAAACTTTTAAAACAATTTTAAAAGATTGGGAATTATACCCTTGGTTAAAAGTTTTTTTTGGTTTACTGAAAAGGAAATTTCTTACCCTTTTTTTTTTGCAGGGAAAAGGTTTTGGGGAAACCAATTTAGCCAAAATGTTTTTTTGAAAACTTGCAATATTTTTTACTTTACTTTTTTAAATTTTCCGGGGGAAAAATTTGGGAAAATTATTTTAAAATGAAGGTTTGGGAAAAAGTTAACCTTTAATTTTGTGGTTTAAAAAAAAATTGGTTAAGCCCTTTTATATTAAATTTGTTTTTTAAGAAATGGGAATGGTTTTAAAGTTTTTCAAAAACCCAAATTCTACCCCAAATCCCCTTATTTGGGGCGAAACGTTAAAGGGAAACTTAAGTTTTTCTAAGGTTCCAATTTGGGAAAAAAATTACTTTTTTGTTTTAAAAAAAATATTTTTAAATTTTTGGGAAACCCCCCCTCACAAGGACCCCAAAAGTTTTTTTTCAACCGAAACTTTTTTGAAAAATTTTAAATTTCCTTTAATCTAAATTTTAAAAAAATTTTTCTCTGGGAAAATTCAAAGATGGGAAACCCCAAATAGTTTAATTGTTTGGGGTTTAAAAACCCCTTGTTCCAAAATCTATATAAGTAAAATTTTTGGGGGAAAATTTTGGGGAGCCAAACCAAGTTTCCATTGGGAAAACACCGCATATTTTTTAAAAAGTGTTTAAATTTTTTAAGGCCAAACCCAACCCTGGGGAACCCAAGGATTTTAAAAACCCCAACTTAGGGAAAGGTTACCCCAATTTTAAAATGGAAAAAAAATTCCTTAAAAATTTTTAAAAGTTAAACCCTATTTTTTTGGTTTTAAAAACTGTTTTTTTTTTAGAATTTTTAAATCTAAAACCTACTCCTTTTTTAAATTTCCCATTTTAGAAAAAAAAACTGAAGTTTAAAATAATGGAAAGGTAAACCCCAAAACCCTCCGCCCAAAATAAATTTTAGGGAAAAGAATTTTTTTAACAGTTTCCCGGTGGGAAAAAAAGCCCACACATGTTAAAAAAAGTGATTTTTTGGCCCCGAAACTTTTTTTGGGAAAAATTTAAATTAACCCCCCAACCCCAACCCTTGGGAAAATCAAAAACTTTTAAAAAGTAGTTGAAATGATGAATTTAGACTCTTATGGTGAAAATTTTTATTTGGGTTTTAAAATGTTTTTTTAAAGTGAATTTTAACATCTCATACCATTTTGAAATCCTTTGAATTTTTATTTGGGCCCAAACCGAAATTTAGTGAAACCCCCCTGAAAACCAATTAAGGGGGTTGAAAAAACCCCTTTTTTAAAAAACCCCAATATTTTTTAAGAAAATTTAATTTTTGAAAGGGTTTTTTGGGAAAAAAAAGCCGCTACTGTGTACAAAAGTGATTTTAATTTAAAACGCTATGGAAAAATTTTAAATTACCCTTTAAATCCCCTGGAAACAAAAAACCTGGGGTTGAGTTTAAAAGAAACCCCAATACCCTTTGGGTTAAAACTTTTTATTTTTTCCCCAAATGGGCCCCAAAATTTTTAACCTTCAACCACTTTTTGAAACCTCCTTTGACCCTTTTTGGGGCCCAAAAATGAAAATTGAGGGGAAACCCCAAAAGGAAATCTTAATGTTGGGAAACCCTTGGCCCCAATTTTGCCGTTTTACGGGAAAAACTTTTTTAAAAAAGTTTCAAGGAAAAAAAGCCTACAATGGGTACAAAAGGATTTTTGAGGGCCCTTAAAAAACGCGGTTTTGGGGAAAACCCAAAACCTTAAAATCTTTAAATTGGGAAAAGCCAAAAAAACCCTTTTTAAAGGGGTTGGGAAAATGGGAAAATTTTTAATCTCTTTGGGTTAAAACTGTTTATTGGGTTTCCCCAAAATGGGGTTTTTTAAAGTGCACCCCAAAAAATCCCCCATACCACCCCTTTTTTTAAACCCCTTGAACCTTTCATTAGGTTTAAAAAAAATTGAGGAAACCCAAAAAAGTCTTAACGTTGTTGGAAAAACCAATTTAAAATTTAAACCGCGAAAAATTTTTACAAGGGAAATTTAAAATTTTTGGGTTTCCTTAAAAAAGGCCCACAATTGGGGGCCAAAAAAGGGGGATTTTTGACCCCCAAAAAAAACTTTTGGGAAAAATTTGGTTCCTTTAAATTAATCCCGGGAAAATCAAAAAACTCTTAAAAAGGGTTCTAAAAATGGAAAATTTCCCCCAAATTTATTGGGGTTAAAAAACTGTTTATTTGGGCCCCAAAATTTTTTAAAAGTGCAAATTAAACATCTCTCCACCTTTTTTAAACCCTTACCTTGGGGAAAAAAATAAAGAGTGGAAAACCCAAAACTAACTTTCTATGTTGGAAACCCCGAAAAACATCTTGAAAAAGGTTTTTTTTAAAAAAAAATTTTTGAGCAAATTTTGGGAAAAAAAACCGTTCCACATTTTAAAAAAGTGGAAATTTTGGCCCCGAAACCCGGTTTTGGGAAATTAAGTTTTTTTAAGTCTAACCTGGGAGGCTACTTTTAAAAAAAGTTTAAAAAATGAAATTTTTAAATACCTTTTGGTTTTTAAAAACTTTTATTTTTCCCAAAATTTTTCCAAAAATGCCCCCAAAAATCCCCATACCCCCCCTTTTTTAAACCCCATTGACTTAGGGCCAAAAAAGAAAAAGAAACCCTCAGGGCTTAATTTCTGTTGGTTGGAAAACCACGAAACAACCCTTAATAGTTTTTCCCGAAATGAACTGTTTTTAGCAGTTTCCGGGGAAAAAAGCCTACCAAGGTACACAAAGTGATTTTGGCTTGAAACGTTTTTAAAAAACAAATTACCCTTAAACAACCTTGGGGTTACTTGTAAAAAAGTTCCTAAAATGGGAAAATTTTAAAATAACCCCGGGGGTTTAAAAACTGGGTTTTGGGTGGTTTCCCCTTTTTTTTTCCAAAATGCACTTCCCAAAACCCTCCCATACCCCACTTTTTGAAATCCTATTTTGGGGGAATTAAAAAAACCAAAGTTGAGTGAAAACAAAAGAGCCCAAACAATTGTTGGAAACCTTTTTGAAAAACATCTAAAAATATTTTTTTTAAAAATTTTAACTGTTTTTAGAAAAATTCCAGGGAAAACAAAGGGGACTTTGTTTCACAAAAAGTGATTTTTGGGGCTAAACTTAGGAAAATTGTTTCCCTTTTAAAACCCAATTTTTGGGAAAACCTTCGGAAAAAAGGGTTTTAAAGGGTGAAAATTTCCCCGGGGACCCCTTTGGAAAAAAAATTTTTTATTTGGCCCCCCTTTTTTTTAAAAATTTTAACATCTCATACCACGAAACCCCATTAATTTGGATTTTAAAAAAAGAAAGGGGTGGAAAAACAATGAGTCTTAAAATGCTTGGGTTTTGAAAACCAAATTTGGGAAACACATCTGGAATAGTTTTTTCAGAAATGAACTGTTTTTAGCAGTTTTTGGTGGAAAACAAAATACACAATTTTAAAAAGGGGGGTTTTTTTTTAGGCCCTAAGCGGGGTTTGGAAATTTTTTAAATTATTTTTAAAAATTTTAAAAACCCGGGAAAGGGAAAATACTTTTAAAAAGGGTTTAAAAAATGGGAAATTTGGGGACTCTTTGGAGAACTTTTATTTGGTTTTTAAATTTTTTTTTTTAAAATAATTCAAAATCTTAATTTCTACTTTTTAAATTTAAGATTTTCATTGGGGCCCAAAACCAAAATTTAGGAAACCAAAAGGAAACCCTTGGGGGGTTTGGGGGGAAACCCCTTGAAAAACACCAAAAAGTTTTTAAAAAATGAACTTTTTTTGAGAGTTTCCCCCGGGGGAAAACAAGCCGTCACAATGTGCCCCAAAATGATTTTTAGGCCCTGGCGGTTTTGGAAAATTTAAATTACCCCCAAGTCCCCAACTTTTTTGGAAAGTCAAAATACTTTGGTAAAGAGTTTAAATTGGGGTGGAAAATTTAAAAATTTTTTAATGGTTAAGAACTGTTTTTTGGGGGTTTTAAAATGTTTTTAAAATGCACTTCAAACTCCTTTCCTTTTTAAACCCCATTTACCGAATTTAAAACTGAATTGGGGTGGAAACTCAAAAAAGTCTTAAAATGCTTAATGTTGTGGGAAAACCAATTTGGGAAAAACATTTTGGCATTTTTTTCAGAAAAAGAACTGTTTTGGGCTTTTTTGGGAAAAAAAGCCGTCCCAAACATTTTTAAAATGTTTTCAGCCCTGAAAAGGGTTTTGGGAAAAATTAAAAAATTTCCTTCCAACCTTGTGGAAATCAAAATACTTTGGGAAAAAGGAAAAAATGGGAAATTCCCCCAAATTTTTGGGGAAGAACTGGTTTATTTTTCCCAACTTTTTTTAAATTTCAACATTCATACCCCCTTTTAAAATTTCCCATTGGGTTAATTAAAACCAAATTTTTGGGAAAACCCCAAAAAGTTTTTAAAAGTCCAGTTTGGGGAAAACCCCTTGCATCTTAATGTTTTTTATTAAAAAAATTTTTTTGGAAATTTCCCGGGGAAAAACAAAATCACATTTTTACCAAATGATTTTGGGCCCCCGAAACCCGGTTTTAAAATTCCAAAGCAACTAAAATTAACTCTTGGGGAAAATTCAAATTTTTAAAAAAATTTAAATAGGAATTCCCGGGGATTTCTTTGGAAGAACTTTTATTGGGCCTTTAAACTTTTTTTAAAAATAATTAAACTTCCATACCCCCTTTTTGAAAACCCCAAATTTTATTTTAAAAAAATGGGTTTAGTGGGAAATCCTGGAGGGTTTAAATTCTATGGGTTTGGGAAAAACGAAACACATTCCTGGAAAATTTTTCCCGAAATGGGAAATGTTTTAATTTCCGGGGAAAAACAAGGCACCCAAGGCCAAAGTGATTTTGGCCCCTGAAAGCGGGGTTTTTAAATTCCAAATTACCTTTAAACCTTTAACCGGGGGAAAAAAAAAATACTTGGTAAAAAGGGTTTTAAATGAAGGAAAATTCCCCCAAGCCCCTTTTGGAGAAACTGTTTAAAGGTTTTTTAAAAATGTTTTTTTTAAATGCCCTTAAAATCTTATACTTACTTTTTTTTTCCCCCTTAAATTTGGGGAAAAATTTAAAGGGGGAAATTTTTTAAAGGGTTTTTAATTTTATGGGTTGGAAAATTTTAAAAAATCTAATTTGGGGTTTTAAAATTTTTAATTTTTTAAAATTTCCGGGGGAAAAAAGGGCCCCCACATGTTTACACAAAAATGATTTTTGGCCCTGAAACCGTTAAAAATTAAAAAATTTTTGTCCCAACTCTGGGAAAATCAAAAAAACTTTGGAAAAGCAGTTGAAAGGGAAATTCCCGGGGAATTTTATGGAAGAATGTTTTATTTGGTTTCCCCCCTTTTTTTTAAATAATTTTAAAAACCCCTTTTTTACTCAATTTTTTAAAACCCCATTAATTTCAAAAAAAAATAAAAAGAAAGGAGGGAAACCCCAAAAAAGTCTTAACTGTTGTTTGGGGAAAACCCTTTAAAAATCCGTATAAAATTTTTAAAAAGAAATTTAACCTTTGGAAAAGGGGTTTCCGGGGAAAAAAGCCCAACAAGTGGGAACAAAGTGATTTTTGGTTTTAAACTTAATGGGGAAAAAAAAGGGTTTTAAAAAATAACCCTTAAAATAAAATACTTTGGGAAAAAAGGGAATTGGGGAAAAATTTTTTGGGGACCTTTGGTTAAGAAAATGGGAAAATTTTTTAAAAATTTTTTTAAAAATTTTCAACATCTTATACCACTTTTTTAAAACCTTTTACTTCCCGGGCCAAAAAAAGAAAATTGGGGTGGGGAAACCCCAAAAAGGCCCAACTGTTTTTTGGGAAACCACTTGCACACTTAAATAAGGGGTTTTTTTGGGGAAATTTAACTGGTTTTAAAACAGTTTCCGGGAAAAAAAGGTCACAATAATTTAAGGAAAATTTTTTTTCAGGCCCAAACCTTTGGGGAAATTCCCAAATTAATTTAAAACCCCCCTCTGGGAAAATCAAAAAAACTTGGTAAAAAAAGTTTAAAAAGGGGGGAATTTCCCGGGACTTTATTTAAAATGTTTAAATTTTCCCAACCTTTTTTAAAAGGGGCCTTTTTTCATTCATACTTACTTTTTTAAACCCCATTGACTTGATTTTAAAAAATGAAAATTGAGGAAAAACCCCAAATTTAAATTCATGTTGGTTGGGGAAAAACTTTAAACACAAAACCCCATAGGGGTTTTCCCCAAACTAAATTTTGCAGTTTCGGGAAAAAAAGAAATATTGCAAAAATTCCAAAATGATTTTTTTTTGAAACGTTAATTGAAATTTCCCAAAAGGGATTTTTAAATTTAACTTTTGGAAAAAAAAATACTTTGGGGGTTTTGGAGTTTTTCCAGGAACCCTTTGGTTAAAAAACCGTTTTATTTGGACCAACCGTTTTTTCAAAAAGACTTCAAAAATTTTCCTCACTTTTTGGGAAACCCTTTTATTTGGAAATTTTGGGGCCCAAAAAAAAAGTTGGGGTGAAACCCAAAAGAGTCTTAAAATGCTTGGGTTTTGAAACCCCTTGAAACACACATCAAAATAGTTTTTTTCAGAAATGAAAATGGTTTTTTTCAGTTTTTGGTGGAAAAAAAAGCCGTCCCACATTTAAAAAAAAATGATTTTCAGGCCCCAAAGCGTTTTGGAAAATTTTAAGTTACCCTTTTTTTCTAAAATCTGTGGAAAGTCAAAATAATTTGGGAAAAACAGTTCTAAAAAGATGAATTTCCCCAAAACCCTTTAGGGTTTAAAAAAAATGTTTGGGTTGGGTTTTTAAATTTTTTTTTTAAAATTTTCAACACCCCCATACCAAAATTTTTGAAACCCCATTGTTGATTTTTAAAAAAATGGGAAATTAGGGAAAATTAAAAGAGTCTTTAAAAATTTTGGGTTGGAAAACCCCTTGGAAAAACCTTGGCCTATTTTTTTCAAAATGAATTTTTTGAAATTTTTGGGGGAAAAAAAAATTTTTCATTTTGGTACAAAAGTATTTTTAGGCCCCGGGCCTTTTGGGAAATTTTAAGTTAACCCCAAGTCTAAAATCTGTGGAAATAAAAAACTTTGGTAAAAGAGTTTAAAAAGATTTAATTCCCGGGGACCTTATGGTTAAGAAAAGTTTATGGTTTTCCCAAAATGTTTTTTAAATTTTAAATTCAACATTTATACCCCACTTTTTGGGAAAACCCCATTGATTTTTTTGGGGAAAATAAAATTGAGGAAACCAAATTAAATCTGCCCGCTATGTTGTGGAAAACCCTTGAAAACATCTCAAAAAAGTTTTTAACAGAAATGAACTTTTAGGTTTTGGGGGAAAAAAAGGCACAGTAAAAATAAATTTTCAGGCCCCGAAAACCGCGTTTGGGGAAAATTTAAGTTACCTTTAAATCTAACCCGTGGAAAGTTAAAAAACTTAGGGAAATTCTTTATGAATTTCCCCAAATACCGTTTTAAGAACTTTTGGATGGGTTTTTCCCCAACTGTTTTAAAGGGGTTTTTAACATCTATACTCACTTTTTAAATTTCCATTAATTTGGGTGGGCCAAAAAATGGAAAATTAGGGAAAAATTAAAAACCCCTTAAAATGTTAATGTTGTGAAACCACTTTTAAAAAACCGTAATATTTTTTATGAAATTTAACCGGTTTTGGCAAAATTTTGGAAAAAAAAGGTCCCCAAAGGGAACAAAGTATTTTTTGGGCCCCCAAAACCCCTTTTGGGGAAATTTTAAAAAATTTTTTAAAAGCCCAAATCTTGGAAACCCAAAAAACTTTTAAAAAGTTTAAAGGGGTGAAAATTCCCCCTAATTTTATGGGTTAGAAAATGTTTATTTGGTTTTTAAATTTTTTTTTAAAGGAATTTTTAAAATCAATACTACTTTTTGGGAAAACCCCCTTTACTTGGGATTAAAAATTTAAAGGGGTGGGAAACTCTAAATCTTAATTCATGGTTGGGAAACCAATTTTTTCACATCTTGGCTAATTTTTGGGGCCCAAAATAACTGGGTTTTAAAAAAGTTCTGGTGGAAAAAAAACAAGCTTTTTGGCCAAAAAATTTTGGGGAAACCAAATGATTTCTTTAATTTTGAAACCCCTTGGGGAAAAAAAAATGCCAATTTTCAAAAAGGAACTTCCCAGGGAAAAAACCCCCCCTGGTAAAAAAGGGGGTCTGAAAGTTTTCCTTTTTAAAAAAAAAATTGTTTAAAAAACTTTTTCGGTCCCAAATTTTTTTTTAAAAACAATTCAAACAATTTCCCATACCCATTTGAAATTTTTAAATTTTTTTTTAAAAAAACCCCCTTTTTTTTAAACCCCTTAAATGGAAAATTTTAAACCTGAGCAAAAGTTGGGAAACCCTTGAAAAAATCTGGATAAGGTTTTTAAAAAACTTTTGGGGGGTTTTCCCGGGGAAAAAAAAAATGGCTTAATTTTTTAAAAAAGTGATTTTTGGGGCCCCAAAAACCCCGTTTTGGGAAAAATTTTAAGTTCCGTTCCCCAAAATTCTTTTTTGGGAAAATACTTTGGGAAAAGAAAAATTTTTTGATGAATTCCCCAGTAATTTTGGGTTTTTAATGGGTTTTTAATTTTTTTAAATTTACTTCAACTTTTTCCTTTTAAATTTTTGAAAAACCTTTAATTTGGATTTTAAAATTTAAAAATTTTGTAAAACCCCAAAACTGCTGGGAATTTTTTTAAACCAATTTTTAAACACATCCCAAACAAAGGGTTTTTAAAAAAAAGAAATGTTTTAAGTTTCCCGGGGCTCAAGCCGTACACAAAGGGGGATTTTCAGGCCCTGAAAGCGTTTGGAAAATTTGGGGTTTCCTTCAAATCTTTAAATTTGTGGGAAAATAAAAAAACCCCTGGGAAAAGAGTTCTTAAAAAGATGAATTCCCCGGGACCCCCTTGGGTTTAGAACTGTTTTGGGTGGTTTTCCCAAAAATTTTTTTTCAAAGTGCACCCCAAAAATCTCATACCACCTTTTTTAAATCACTTTAATTTTCATTGGGCCCAAAAAATGGGAATTGGGGAACCCCAATAGTCTTAACTTTTCTTATGTTGTGAAACCCCTTGAAACAAATTGGAAAGGTTTTTTTTTGAAATTTTTTGAGCAAAAATTTTTGGGAAAACAAAAAGGTTACCAAAATTTAAAAAAGTTATTTTCACCCCGAAACTTATGGGAAAATTTTTGTTTTAAACCCCTTTGGGAAAACCAAAATACTTTGGGGAAAGAGTTTAAAAGGTGAAAATTCCCCCCGTACCTTTTTGGTTTAAAAACTGTTTTGGGGTGGTTTCCCCCTGTTTTTAAGGGACTTCCAAAACTCCCTCACTTTTTTAAATCCCCATTTACTTGGAAAAAAAGGGAAAAATGAAAATTGGGGGAAAAAAATAGGTTTTTAAAGGGAATCCACTTTTAAACTATCTAATGGGTTTTTTTCCCTGAACGGGGCCGGTTTCCCGGTGGAAAAAAAGCCCGTCAAAAAACCCTTTTTTGTTTAACCCCCCAAAATTGAAATTTTTTCCCGGGGCCCCCAAGCCGCCCAAAATGGAAAATTTCCCTTTGCCCAACCAAATCTTAAAACCCCTTTTAAAACCCAAAAAAAACCGGTAAAACCCTTTAAAAGGAATTAAAATTCCCCAATTTCCGCCGTTTGAAAGTTTTGGAAAGGGGCCCAAACTTTTTTCAGTGAAAAAACCAAAAAATTTTCCCAAAATTTAAAACCCCCTTTTGCCCAAACCCCCCATTTAAAAAGCCATTGGGGAAAAACTGAAAATTTTGGGGAATTTTAGTCTTAACGCAAAAGTTGTGAAACCAATTTTAAAAACCCCCCTTAAATAAGGGTTTTTTAAAAAAGAACTTTTTGAAAGTTTCTGGTGGGAAAAAAAGGGGCCCCAATGTAACAGGATTTTATTTAAAAGGCGGAGGGGAAAAAAGTTTTTTCCAAATTAAATCTTTGGAAACCCAAAAAAAATTTGGGGAAAAACAAAATTTAAGGAATTCCAAAATTTTTAGGCAAAAACTTTTATTTGGGTTTTTAAAATGTTTTTTGGGGCACTTCAACATTCCCCAAATACTTTTTTAAAAACCCCCTTGTTGGGTTTTTTTAAAACTTTTAAAGTGAAAACTCAATAAGTCTTAATTATATGTTGGAAACCATGAAAAAATCTTTGGTATAGTTTTTTTAAGAAATGGAAAATGTTTGGGAAAATTTTCCGGAAAACAAAAACCGTAACACAATGTACACAAAAATGATTTTTTTTTTCCCCGAAACGTTTTGGGAAACCCCAAATTACCTTTTTAAATTAACCTGTGGGGTTTCCCCTTTGGGAAAGAGTTTGTTTATGGGAAATTCCCGTACCTTAGAGAACTTTTATTTGGGTTTTTAACTTTTTTCAAAATTTTAAATCTCCCTTTACCCCTTTTTGGGGGCCTTTTTTAATTTGGGCCAAAAAAGGGTTTTTAAATAAACTTTAAAAAGTCTTCGCAAAGTTTGAAACCAATTTTAAACCTAAATTCAAGAATTTTTAACAAAAAGAACTGTTTTAAGTTTTTTGGGGGAAAAAAAAAGCCCGCCCCAGTGCACAAAGTGATTTTTTCAACCCCCAAACGCTGCCGGGGGAATTCCCAAATTACCCTTTAAAATCTAACTCTGGAAAAATCAAAATCTTAAAAAAAAGTTTTTAAAAAATGAAAATTTTTAAATACTTTAAGGAAAAAAACTTTTATTTGGCCAAACATTTTTTTTAAATGACCAAAATCTATACCATTTTTAAATCTTTTAATTTGGCTTTCTGGAAAAACAAATTTGGGAAAAACCAAAAGAAATCTTTTATAAAAGTTAGGGAAAACCCTTGGGCCCATCTTTGGCAAATTTTTTCAAAATTTAAATGTTTTGTTTTTTTGGTGGAAAACCCCAAAACGTTTTAAAATGATTTTTCCCCGAAAAAACCCCTATTTTGGGAACAAGGCCTTCAAAATCTTAACTCTTGGGGCCCAAAAAAATTGGGGTAAGAAATTTGAAGGGAAATTTCCCCAAAAAAATTTAAGAACCTTTTATTTGGCCCCAAAATGTTTTAAAAGGAAATTAAAAATCTCATAATACCCTTTTTAAACCCCATTTACTTAGGGGCCAAAAAAAAGTTATGGGAAAACCAAAAAGTCTTAACTATTGTTTGGGAAACCCTTGAAAAACCCCGGAAATGGGGTTTTGGGGAAAAGAATTTTTTATTTGGGGAAAAAAAAGGCACCTTTTACACAAAAATTATTTTCCCCCCAAAACGGGGTTAAGGGAAATTTTAAAAACCTTAAACCCAACTCTAAAAAAGTCAAGCCCTTTGTAAAACTTTTTGATAAATTCCCAAAACTTCTTATTGGGAAAAAAATG
This sequence comes from Polypterus senegalus, assembly GCF_016835505.1. Lineage (NCBI taxonomy): Eukaryota > Metazoa > Chordata > Cladistia > Polypteriformes > Polypteridae > Polypterus > Polypterus senegalus. Next base: position 155,508 of record NW_024385864.1, read on the forward strand.
TTTTATTTGGGTTTTCCCAAAAAGTTTTTTTTGGGGACCCCAAAAATCCCCAACTCCTTTTTAAACCCCATTGACTTCTTTAAAAACCAAATTTAGTGGGAAACCCCAATGAGTTTTTAAAAGCTTTTTTGAAACCAATTTGAAAAATTTAGCATTAAGGTTTTTACAAAATGAACTAAGGGGCAGTTTTTGGTGGAAAAAAAAGCCGTCACACAAGGGGTTCCAAAATTTTTAGGCCCTGAAACGGTTGAAAACAAGTTACCTTTAAACCCAACCCCTTTTTTAAAAATCCTTTCTTGGGAAAAGAGTTTAGGTAGGGGGAAAATTTAAAATTTTTTAAGAACTTTTATTTGGTTTTTTCTTTTTTCCCGTAAATTTTTAAATCTTCTCTCCCTTTTTTTCCCCATTGGCTTGATTAGGAAAACTGAAAATTTAGTGGGAAAATTTTAAAATAGTCTTAATTTTAAAAGTTGGAAAAACCCCTTGAACACTTGGCTAGTTTTTACAAAAATGAACTGGGTTTTTAGCAGTTTTTGGTGGAAAAAAAAGCCGTCCCATATTTAACCAAAAATGATTTTTTAGGCCCCGAAAAAAGGGGGAGGGAAAAACCCAAAGTTACCCCTTTAAAAATAACTTTGGAAAAAACCCAAAAAACCTTTGGGGCGGCCCCTTTTTGATGGGAAATTCCCCCTACTTTTTGGGGGGAACTTTTATTGGGTTTTCCTTTTTTTTAAAAGTACCTTTAACATCTTTATACTACTTTTGTTTCCCATTGTTTGATTTAAAACTGAAAATTGAAAAAAAACCCCCAAAATCTTAACTGGTTAATGTTGTGAAACCACTTGGCAAATTCGCACATGTTTTTTCCCGAAATAAACTGGGTTTTTAGCAGTTTTCCGGTGGCGCCGTCACCGTGTACACAAAATGATTTTTAAATTTGGGGAAATTAAAATTTTTCAAAAACATTTGCCCAAATCCCCAAAATTTCTTTTAAAAAGTTTGGGAAGGGAAATTTCCCCAAATAAATTTTGGGGGAAACTGTTTTAAAATTTTCCCCAACCTTTTTTTAAAATTTTCAAATTCCTTAATACCCCTTTTGTTCCCATTTACCGGATTACCCAAAAAAAAGTTGGGAAACCAAAAAAAGCCCTTTAATTCATGTTTGAAACCACTTGCCCCCTTTACCCCAAAATTTTTATAGAAAAAAACTTTTTAAATTTTGGGGGAAAAAAAAATCAACAAGGTTTTCAAAGTGATTTTGGCCTGGGAAAACCCCCTTTTTAAAAATTTTAAATTTTCCCCAAAAATCCCGGGAAAATCAAAAAAATTTGGGTTAAAAACGTTTCTAAATTAAACCCAATTTTATGGTTTTGGGAAATGTTTTATTTGGGTTTTCAAACTGTTTCAAAATTCAAAAATCTTTATACTAATTTTTTTTCCCTTGACTCCCGGAAAAAATGGTTTTAGGGAAAACCCGTGACCCAAACCCGCTATGTTTTGAAAAAACTTGAAACACATCTGCGACATAGATTTTTACAGAAATGAACTGTTTTGAGCAGTTTCCTGGTGGAAAACAAGCCGTCACACATGTGTACACAAAGTGATTTTCAGACCCTGAAACGCGTTTTGGGAAATTCAAGTTACCTTCAAGTCTAACTCTGTGGAAAGTCAAAATACTCTGGTAAAAGCAGTTCTGAATGATGAATTCCCAAGTACCCTTATTGTTAAGAACTGTTTGGATGGTTTCCCAACTGTTTTTCAAAGTGCACTTCAACATCTCATACTCACTTTTTGAAATTCCCATTGACTTGCATTGGGCCAAAACTGAAGTTGAGTGAAACTCAATGAGCCTTAACTGCTATGTTGTGAAACCACTTGAAAAACATCTGTGACATAGTTTTTTATAGAAATTAACTGTTTTGAGCAAATTCCTGGTGGAAAACAAGCCGTCACACATGTTTACACAAAGTGATTTTCAGGCCCTGAAACCCGTTATGGGAAATTCAAGTTACCTTCAAGTCTAACTCTGTGGAAAGTCAAAATACTTTGGTAAAAGCAGTTCTAAATGATGAATTCCCCAGTACCCTTATGTTTTAAGAACTGTTTGGATGGTTTCCCAACTGTTTTTCAAAGTGCACTTCAACATCTCATACTCACTTTGAAGTCCCTTTGACTTGCATTGGGCCAAAACTGAAGTTGATGAAACTCAGTAGTCTTAACTTACTATGTTGTGAAACCACTTGAAAGACATATGTGACATACTTTTTTACAGAAATGAACTGTTTGAAGCAGGTTCCTGGTGGAAAATAATACAGCACATGTGTACACAAAGTGATTTTCAGTCCACAAGCGCGTTGGAAAATGAAAAGTTACTTTCAAAGTACTAACTCTGTGAAAAGTCAAAATACTTCTGGTAAAAGTAAGTTGTAAATGATGAATTCCCCAGTACTCTTATGGTTAAGAACTGTTTGGATGGTTTCCCAATTGTTTTTCAAAGTGCACTTCAACATCTCATACTCACTTTTTGAAATTCCCTTTGACTTGCATTGGCCAAAACTGAAGTTGAGTGAAACTCAATGAGCCTTAACTGCTATGTTGTGAAACCACTTGAAAAACATCTGTGACATAGTTTTTTACAGAAATGAACTGTTTTGAGCAGATTCCTGGTGGAAAACAAGCCGTCACACATGTTTACACAAAAGTGATTTTCAGGCTCTTAAATGCGCTATGGTAAATTCAAGTTACCTTTAAATCTAACTCTGTGGAAAGTCAAAATACTCTGGTAAAAGCAGTTCTAAATGATGAATTCCCCAGTACCTTATAGGTTAAGAACTGTTTGGATGGTTTCCCCAACTGTTTTCAAAGTGCACTTCAACATCTCATACTCACTTTTGAAATCCCCATTGACTTGCATGGAGGCCAAAACTGAAGTTGAGTGAAACTCAATGAGTCTTAACTACAATGTTGTGAAACCACTTGAAACACATCTGTGACATAGTTTTAAACAGAAATGAACTGTTTTGAGCAGTTTCCTGGTGGAAAACAAGCCGTCACCCATGTGTACACAAAGTGATTTTCAGGCTCTGAAACGCGCTATGGTGAATTCAAGTTACCTTCAAATCTAACTCTGTGGAAAGTAAAAATACTCTGGTAAAAGCAGTTCTAAATGATGAATTCTCCAGTACCCTTATGGTTAAGAACTGTTTGGATGGTTTCCCCAACTGTTTTTCAAATTGCACTTCAACATCTCATACTCACTTTTTGAAATCCCTATTGATTTGCATTGGGCCAAAACTAAAGTTGAGTGAAACACAATGAGTCTTAATTGCTATGTTGTGAAACCTCTTGAAACACATCTGCAAAATAGTTTTTTACAGAAATGAACTGGTTTGAACAGTTTCCTGGTGGAAAACAAGCTGTCACACATGTGTACACAAAGTGATTTTCAGGCCCTGAAACGCGTTATGGGAAATTCAAGTTACCTTCAAGTCTAACTCTGTGGAAAGTCAAAATACTTTGGTAAAAGCAGTTGTAAATGATGAATTCCCCAGTACTCTTATGGTTAAGAACTGTTTGGATGGTTTCCCAACTGTTTTTCAAAGTGCACTTCAACATCTCATACTCACTTTTGAAATCCCCATTGACTTGCATTGGCTAAAACTGAAGTTGAGTGAAACTCAATAAGTCTTAACTGCTATGTTGTGAAACCACTTGAAACACATCTGCGACATAGATTTTTACAGAAATGAACTGTTTTGAGCAGTTTCCTGGTGGAAAACAAGCCACACATGTGTACACAAAGTGATTTTCAGACCCTGAAACGCGTTTTGGGAAATTCAAGTTACCTTCAAGTCTAACTCTGTGGAAAGTCAAAATACTCTGGTAAAAGCAGTTCTGAATGATGAATTCCCAAGTACCTTATTGTTAAGAACTGTTTGGATGGTTTCCCAACTGTTTTTCAAAGTGCACTTCAACATCTCATACTCACTTTTTGAAATTCCCATTGACTTGCATTGGGCCAAAACTGAAGTTGAGTGAAACTCAATGAGCCTTAACTGCTATGTTGTGAAACCACTTGAAAAACATCTGTGACATAGTTTTTTATAGAAATGAACTGTTTTGAGCAAATTCCTGGTGGAAAACAAGCCGTCACACATGTTTACACAAAGTGATTTTCAGGCCCTGAAACGCGTTATGGGAAATTCAAGTTACCTTCAAGTCTAACTCTGTGGAAAGTCAAAATACTTTGGTAAAAGCAGTTCTAAATGATGAATTCCCCAGTACTCTTATGGTTAAGAACTGTTTGGATGGTTTCACAACTGTTTTTCAAAGTGCACTTCAACATCTCATACTCACTTTTTGAAATCCCCATTGACTTGCATTGGGCCAAAACTGAAGTTGAGTGAAACTCAATGAGTCTTAACTGCTATGTTGTGAAACTCTCTTGAAACACATCTGAAATAGTTTTTACAGAAATGAACTGGTTTGAACAGTTTCCTGGTGGAAAACAAGCTGTCACACATGTGTACACAAAGTGATTTTCAGGCCCTGAAACGCATGGGAAATTCAAGTTACCTTCAAGTCTAACTCTGTGGAAAGTCAAAATACTTTGGTAAAAGCAGTTCTAAATGATGAATTCCCAAGTACTCTTATGGTTAAGAACTGTTTGGATGGTTTCACAACTGATTTTCAAAGTGCACTTCAACATCTCATACTCACTTTTTGAAATCCCCATTGACTTGCATTGGCCAAAACTGAAGTTGAGTGAAACTCAATGAGTCTTAACTGCTATGTTGTGAAACCTCTTGAAACACAATCTGAATAGTTTTGACAGAAATTTACTGTTTTGAACAGTTTCCTGGTGGAAAACAAGCCGTCACCCATGTGTACACAAAGTGATTTTCTGGCTCTGAAACGCGCTATTGTGAATTCAAGGTACCTTCAAGTCTAACTCTGTGGAAAGTCAAAATACTCTGGTAAAAGCAGTTCTGAATGATGAATTCCCCAGTACCCTTATGGTTAAGAACTGTTTGATGGTTTCCCAACTGTTTTCAAGTGCACTTCAACATCTCATACTCACTTTTGAAATCCCCATTGACTTGCATTGGGCCAAAACTGAAGTTGAGTGAAACTCAATGAGTCTTAACTGCTATGTTGTGAAACCACTTGAAACACATCTGCGACATAGTTTTTACACAAATGAACTGTTTTGAGCAGTTTCCTGGTGGAAAACAAGCCGTCACACATGTGTACACAAAGTGATTTTCAGGCCCTGAAACGCGTTATGGAAAATTCAAGTTACCTTCAAATCTAACTTTGTGGAATGTCAACATACTCTGGTAAAAGCAGTTCTAAATGATGAATTCCAGAACCTTTATGTTTAAGAACTGTTTGGATGGTTTCCAACTGTTTTTCAAGTGCACTTCAACATCTCATCTCACTTTTGAAACCATTGACTGCATTGAGTCAAACTGAGTTGAGTGAAACTCAATGATCTTAACTAGCTTTTGTGAAACCACTTTGAAACATTCGTGGAAAAGTTTTACAGAAATGAACTGTTTTGACAGTTTCTGGTGAAAACAAGCCGTCAACATGTGTAACAAAGTTATTTTCAGGCCCTGAAACGCAATATGGAAATTCAAGTTACCTTCAAGTCTAACTCTTGTGGAAAGTCAAAATCTTTGGTAAAAGCAGTTTTGAGAATTCCTTCAGTACTCTTATGGTTAAGAACTGTTTGATGTTTCCCAACTGTTTTAAAGTGCACTTCAACATCTTAAATCACTTTTGAAATCCCATTGACTTCATTGGGCAAAACTGAAGTTTAGTGAATCAATAGTCTTAATGCTATTTAGTGTTCACTTAAAACAACACTGTACATAGTTTTACAAAATGAACTGTTTTGAGCAGTTTCTGGGAAAAATACCTTCATCAATGTGTAACAAAGTGATTTTCAGCCTGTAAAGCGTTTATGGGAAATTCAATTACCTTCAAGTTAAACTTGTGGAAAGTCAATCATATCTGGTAAAAGCAGTTCTAATGATGAATTCCAGTACCTTATTGTTAAGAACTGTTTGATGGTTTACCAACTGTTTTTCAAAGTGCACTTCAACATCTCATACTCACTTTTGAAACCATCTGTACTTGTTGACAAAACTGAAGTTTAGTGAAACTCAAGGTTAAACTAGCATGTTGTAAAATCATTTGAAACACATCTGGAATCATGTTTTCACAAATGAACTGTTTTGGATTAGTGAAAACAAGCATTCACACATGTGTTACACAAAGTGATTTTCAGCCTGTAAGGCTTATGGGAAATTCAAGTCCTTCAAAGTCTAACTCTGTGGAAAGTCAAATACTTTGGTAAAAGCGTTGTAAATGATGAATTCCCAAGTCTCTTATGTTGAAAACTGTTTGATAGGTTTCACAACTGTTTTTCAAAGTGCACTGTATCTTTATACTCACTTTTGAAATCCCCATTGACTTGCATTGGCCAAAACTGAAGTTGAGTGAAACTCAATGAGTCTTAACTGCTATGTTGTGAAACCTCTTGAAACACATCTGCATAGTTTTGACAGAAATTTACTGTTTTGAACATTTTCCTGGTGGAAAACAAGTCACCCATGTGTACACAAAGTGATTTTCTGGCTCTGAAAGCGCTTATTGTGAATTCAAGGTACCTTCAAGTCTAACTCTGTGGAAAGTCAAAATACTCTGGTAAAAGCAGTTCTGAATGATGAATTCCCAGTACCTTATGGTTAAGAACTGTTTGATGGTTTCCCAACTGTTTTCAAAGTGCACTTCAACATCTCATACTCACTTTTGAAATCCTATTGATTTGCATTGGGCCAAAACTAAAGTTGAGTGAAACACAATGAGTCTTAACTGCTATGTTGTGAAACCTCTTGAAACACACTGCGTACATAGTTTTTGACAGAAATTACTGTTTTGAACAGTTTCCTGGTGGAAAACAAGCCGTCACACCCTGTGTACACAAAGTGATTTTCTGGCCTGAAACGCTTATTTTGAAAATTTAAGGTACCTTCAAGTCTAACTGTGGAAAGTCAAAATACTCTGGTAAAGCAGTTCTAAATGATGAATTCCCCAGTACCCTTATGGTTAAGAACTGTTTGATGGTTTCCCAACTGTTTTCAAGGTGCACTTCAACATCTCATACCTCACTTTTGAAATCCCCATTGACTTGCAAAGGGCCAAAACTGAAGTTGAGTGAAACTCAATGAGTCTTAACTGGCTATGTTGTGAAACCACTTGAAACACATCTGCGATATAGTTTTTTACAGAAATGAACTGTTTTGAGCAGTTTCCTGGTGGAAACAAGCCGTCACACATGTGTACACAAAGTGATTTTCAGGCCCTTTAAAACGCTTATTTGGGAAAATTTAAGTTACCTTCAAATCTAACTTTGTGGAATGTCAACATACTCTGGTAAAAGCAGTTCTAAATGATGAATTCCCCAGTACCCTTATGTTTAAGAATTGTTTGTATGGTTTCCCAAAATGTTTTTCAAAGTACACTTCAACATCTCATACTCACTTTTGAAATCCCCATTGACTTGCATTGGGCCAAAACTGAAGTTTAGTGAAACTCAATGAGTCTTAACGGCAATGTTGTGAAACCACTTGAAACACATCTGCGACATAGTTTTTTACACAAATGAACTGTTTTGAGCAGTTTCCTGGTGGAAAACAAGCCGTCACACATGTGTACACAAAGTGATTTTCAGGCCCTGAACGCGTATGGAAAATTCAAGTTACCTTCAAATCTAACTTGTGGAAAGTCAACATACTCTGGTAAAAGCAGTTCTAAATGATGAATTCCCCAGTACCCTTATGTTTAAGAACTGTTTGGATGGTTTCCCAACTGTTTTTCAAAGTGCACTTCAACATCTCATGCTCACTTTTTTAAATCCCCATTGACTTGCATTGGGCCAAAAATGAAGTTGAGTGAAACTCAATGAGTCTTAACGCAATGTTGTGAAACCACTTGAAACACATCTGCGACATAGTTTTTTACACAAATGAACTGTTTTGAGCAGTTTCCTGGTGGAAAACAAGCCCGTCACACATGTGTACACAAAGTTATTTTCAGGCCCTGAAACGTTATGGAAATTAAGTTACCTTCAAGTCTAACTCTGTGGAAAGTCAAAATACTTGTAAAAGCAGTGTAAATGATGAATTCGTATCTTATGGTTAAGAACTGTTTGGGGGTTCCAACTGTTTTCAAAGTGCATATCTCATCCACTTTTGAAATCCCATGACTTGCATTGGGCCAACTGAAGTTTAGTGAATCTCAATAGTCTACGGCAATGTTGTGAAAAAACAAGTTTAATAATTTTAAAATTAAGTTAAAATGTTAAATCTAATTTGAATTTTTAAGTTTAAGATTTAAATTTCTATTTTAAATTTATTTCCAATTTTAAATTTAACCAACATTTTGAAACCTTTTAACCCAAAAATTTTTAAAATTTAAATTTTTAACAATGAACTTTAAAGTTTCCGGGGAAAAAATTTAAACCAACAAAGGGTAAATTTTACCAACTAATTTAAATCCTACCTAAATTAAAGTAAGAAATTTTAAAGATTAATTAATTTATTTAAATTTTCTTCCCCCCCTTTTTAAATCCTTTTCCTTAAAATATTGGGTTTTTAAAAAGGGTTTGGAACCTGAAAACTGCATGTTTAAAATTTTTTCTTTTTAAAAATACTTTCATTCCTGGGAAACAAACTTAAAATTTTTAAACCCTTTTATTAAACTTTGGTAAAATTTAAGTTAAATTTCAATCTTTTAAACCTTTTTCCCCTTTAACCTTTCAACATTTTGAATCCATGAAAGAAATTTTTAAAAGAAAACCCCCCTTTTTTTAACATAAAATTAAATTTTTAAAAATTTGAATTTTTCCCCCCAACTTGGAAAAATTTTTTTAAAAAATGAACATCCCTTAATTAATTAGCCCTTTTAAAGTTTTTCCTAACTTTTTTAAACCTTTTTCCAATTTTAAAAACCATATTACTTAATTTAACTGAAAAAAAATAGTTTACAAATAACTGTTTTGGATTTCCTGGGGAACAACGTAAATTTACAAAATGATTTTGGCCTCCTGGTGACAAGTCTAACTGTGAACAAATATTGGTAAAGTGAAAAGGAATTGTACCTTAGTTAAACTGTTGGATTTAATTTTTAAAGCATTAAATTATCCACTTTGAAATTACTGCATTAACTTTTAAACTCAATCTTATCAATTTTGAAACCCTTGAAACATTTAAGTTTAGAAATAAGTTTTTTTGAAAACCCCACTTGCAAATGATTTTGATGAAGCTTGGGAAAACCTCAAGTTAACGTGAATCAAAACCCGGAAAGGTTTAATTAATTCCAAGTCAATTTAAAGTTATTTAACGTTTAAAGATCCATACCCTTTTAAGCCTTTCTTGATGGCCAAAATGTTTAAAAATGACTTAACATTTAACCTTAAACTCGCTTTTTAAAATGAAGTTTTGAATTCCTTTAACAATTTGAAAATGCCCGGGGTTTTTTTAATTTTAATATTAAAATACTTGAACAAATTTTAAACTTTTAAAATGTTTTTTTTTTTTTTTTTTTTTTTTTTTTTTTTTTTTTTTTTTTTTTTTTTTTTTTTTTTTTTTTTTTTTTTTTTTTTTTTTTTTTTTTTTTTTTTTTTTTTTTTTTTTTTTTTTTTTTTTTTTTTTTTTTTTTTTTTTTTTTTTTTTTTTTTTTTTTTTTTTTTTTTTTTTTTTTTTTTTTTTTTTTTTTTTTTTTTTTTTTTTTTTTTTTTTTTTTTTTTTTTTTTTTTTTTTTTTTTTTTTTTTTTTTTTTTTTTTTTTTTTTTTTTTTTTTTTTTTTTTTTTTTTTTTTTTTTTTTTTTTTTTTTTTTTTTTTTTTTTTTTTTTTTTTTTTTTTTTTTTTTTTTTTTTTTTTTTTTTTTTTTTTTTTTTTTTTTTTTTTTTTTTTTTTTTTTTTTTTTTTTTTTTTTTTTTTTTTTTTTTTTTTTTTTTTTTTTTTTTTTTTTTTTTTTTTTTTTTTTTTTTTTTTTTTTTAGTCTTAACTTCTATGTTGTGAAACCACTTGAAACACATCTGCGACATAGTTTTTACAGAAATGAACTGTTTTGAGCAGTTTCCTGGTGGAAAACAAGCGTCACACATGTGTACACAAAGTGATTTTCAGGCCCTGAAACGCGTTATGGTGAATTCAAGTTACCTTCAACTCTAACGCTGTGTAAAGTCAAAATACTCTGGTAAAAGCAGTTCTAAATGATGAAATCCCCAGTACCCTTATGGTTAAGAACTGTTTGATGATTTCCCAACTGTTTTTCAAAGTGCACTTCAACATCTCAAACTCACTTTTGAAATCCCCATTGACTTGCATTGGGCCAAAACTGAAGTTGAGTGAAACTCAATGAGTCTTAACTTCTATGTTGTGAAACCACTTGAAACACATCTGCGACATAGTTTTTACAGAAATGAACTGTTTTGAACAGTTTCCTGGTGGAAAACAAGCCGTCACACATGTGTACACAAAGTGATTTTCAGGCCCTGAAACGCGTTATGGTGAATTCAAGTTACCTTCAACTCTAACGCTGTGTAAAGTCAAAATACTCTGGTAAAAGCAGTTCTAAATGATGAAATCCCCAGTACCCTTATGGTTAAGAACTGTTTGGATGGTTTCCCAACTGTTTTTCAAAGTGCACTTCAACATCTCAAACTCACTTTTGAAATCCCCATTGACTTGCATTGGGACAAAACTGAAGTTGAGTGAAACTCAATGAGTCTTAACTTCTATGTTGTGAAACCACTTGAAACACATCTGCGACATAGTTTTTACAGAAATGAACTGTTTTGAACAGTTTCCTGGTGGAAAACAAGCGTCACACATGTGTACACAAAGTGATTTTCAGGCCCTGAAACGCTTATGGTGAAATTCAAGTTACCTTCAACTCTAACGCTGTGGAAAGTCAAAGTACTCTGGTAAAAGCAGTTCTAAATGATGAAATCCCCAGTACCCTTATGGTTAAGAACTGTTTGGATGGTTTCCCAACTGTTTTTCAAAGTGCAATTCAACATCTCAAACTCAACGTTTGAAATCCCCATTGACTTGCATTGGGCCAAAACTGAAGTTGAGTGAAACTCAATGAGTCTTAACTTCTATGTTGTGAAACCACTTGAAACACATCTGCGACATAGTTTTTACAGAAATGAACTGTTTTGAACAGTTTCCTGGTGGAAAACAAGCGTCACACATGTGTACACAAAGTGATTTTCAGGCCCTGAAACGCGTTATGGGAAATTCAGGTTACCTTCAACTCTAACTTTGTGGAAAGTCAAAATACTCTGGTAAAAGCAGTTCTAAATGATGAAATCCCCAGTACCCTTATGGTTAAGAACTGTTTGGATGGTTTCCCAACTGTTTTTCAAAGTGCACTTCAACATCTCAAACTCACTTTTGAAATCCCCATTGACTTGCATTGGGCCAAAACTGAAGTTGAGTGAAACTCAATGAGTCTTAACTTCTATGTTGTGAAACCACTTGAAACACATCTGCGACATAGTTTTTACAGAAATGAACTGTTTTGAACAGTTTCCTGGTGGAAAACAAGCCGTCACACATGTGTACACAAAGTGATTTTCAGGCCCTGAAACGCTATATGGTGAAATTCAAGTTACCTTCAACTCTAACGCTGTGGAAAGTCAAAATACTCTGGTAAAAGCAGTTCTAAATGATGAAATCCCCAGTACCCTTATGGTTAAGAACTGTTTCGATGGTTTCCGAACTGTTTTTCAAAGTGCACTTCAACATCTCAAACTCACTTTTGAAATCCCCATTGACTTGCATTGGGCCAAAACTGAAGTTGAGTGAAACTCAATGAGTCTTAACTTCTATGTTGTGAAACCACTTAAAACACATCTGCGACATAGTTTTTACAGAAATGAACTGTTTTGAACAGGTTCCTGGTGGAAAACAAGCGTCACACATGTGTACACAAAGTGATTTTCAGGCCCTGAAACGCTTATGGTGAAATTCAAGTTACCTTCAACTCTAACGCTGTGGAAAGTCAAAATACTCTGGTAAAAGCAGTTCTAAATGATGAAATCCCCAGTACCCTTATGGTTAAGAACTGTTTGATGGTTTCCCAACTGTTTTTCAAAGTGCACTTCAACATCTCAAACTCACTTTTGAAATCCCCATTGACTTGCATTGGGCCAAAACTGAAGTTGAGTGAAACTCAATGAGTCTTAACTTCTATGTTGTGAAACCACTTGAAACACATCTGCGACATAGTTTTTTACAGAAATGAACTGTTTTGAGCAGTTTCCTGGTGGAAAACAAGCATCACACATGTGTACACAAAGTGATTTTCAGGCCCTGAAACGCTATGGTGAATTCAAGTTACCTTCAACTCTAACTCTGTGAAAGTCAAAATACTCTGGTAAAAGCAGTTCTAAATGATGAAATCCCCAGTACCCTTATGGTTAAGAACTGTTTGGATGGTTTCCCAACTGTTTTTCAAAGTGCACTTCAACATCTCAAACTCACTTTTTGAAATCCCCATTGACTTGCATTGGGCCAAAACTGAAGTTGAGTGAAACTCAATGAGTCTTAACTTCTATGTTGTGAAACCACTTGAAACACATCTGCGACATAGTTTTTTACAGAAATGAACTGTTTTGAGCAGTTTCCTGGTGGAAAACAAGCGTCACACATGTGTACACAAAGTGATTTTCAGGCTCTGAAACGCGTTATGGGAAATTCAAGTTACCTTCAACTCTAACGCTGTGTAAAGTCAAAATACTCTGGTAAAAGCAGTTCTAAATGATGAAATCCCCAGTACCCTTATGGTTAAGAACTGTTTGGATGGTTTCCCAACTGTTTTTCAAAGTGCACTTCAACATCTCAAACTCACTTTTGAAATCCCCATTGACTTGCATTGGGCCAAAACTGAAGTTGAGTGAAACTCAATGAGTCTTAACTTCTATGTTGTGAAACCACTTGAAACACATCTGCGACATAGTTTTTTACAGAAATGAACTGTTTTGAGCAGTTTCCTGGTGGAAAACAAGCGTCACACATGTGTACACAAAGTGATTTTCAGGCCCTGAAACGCTTATGGTGAAATTCAGGTTACCTTCAACTCTAACGCTGTGGAAAGTCAAAATACTCTGGTAAAAGCAGTTCTAAATGATGAAATCCCCAGTACCCTTATGGTTAAGAACTGTTTGGATGGTTTCCCAACTGTTTTTCAAAGTGCACTTCAACATCTCAAACTCACTTTTGAAATCCCCATTGACTTGCATTGGGCCAAAACTGAAGTTGAGTGAAACTCAATGAGTCTTAACTGCTATGTTGTGAAACCACTTGAAACACATCTGCGACATAGTTTTTACAGAAATGAACTGTTTTGAACAGTTTCCTGGTGGAAAACAAGCCGTCACACATGTGTACACAAAGTGATTTTCAGGCCCTGAAACGTTATGGTGAAATTCAAGTTACCTTCAACTCTAACGCTGTGAAAGTCAAAATACTCTGGTAAAAGCAGTTCTAAATGATGAAATCCCCAGTACCCTTATGGTTAAGAACTGTTTGGATGGTTTCCCAACTGTTTTTCAAAGTGCACTTCAACATCTCAAACTCACTTTTGAAATCCCCATTGACTTGCATTGGGCAAAACTGAAGTTGAGTGAAACTCAATGAGTCTTAACTTCTATGTTGTGAAACCACTTGAAACACATCTGCGACATAGTTTTTACAGAAATGAACTGTTTTGAACAGTTTCCTGGTGGAAAACAAGCGTCACACATGTGTACACAAAGTGATTTTCAGGCCCTGAAACGCTGTTATGGTGAAATAAGGTTACCTTCAACTCTAACGCTGTGAAAGTCAAAATACTCTGGTAAAAGCAGTTCTAAATGATGAAATCCCCAGTACCCTTATGGTTAAGAACTGTTTGATGGTTTCCCAACTGTTTTTCAAAGTGCACTTCAACATCTCAAACTCACTTTTGAAATCCCCATTGACTTGCATTGGGCCAAAACTGAAGTTGAGTGAAACTCAATGAGTCTTAACTTCTATGTTGTGAAACCACTTGAAACACATCTGCGACATAGTTTTTACAGAAATGAACTGTTTTGAACAGTTTCCTGGTGGAAAACAAGCGTCACACATGTGTACACAAAGTGATTTTCAGGCCCTGAAACGCTGCTATGGTGAATTCAAGTTACCTTCAACTCTAACGCTGTGGAAAGTCAAAATACTCTGGTAAAAGCAGTTCTAAATGATGAAATCCCCAGTACCCTTATGGTTAAGAACTGTTTGGATGGTTTCCCAACTGTTTTTCAAAGTGCACTTCAACATCTCAAACTCACTTTTGAAATCCCCATTGACTTGCATTGGGCCAAAACTGAAGTTGAGTGAAACTCAATGAGTCTTAACTTCTATGTTGTGAAACCACTTGAAACACATCTGCGACATAGTTTTTACAGAAATGAACTGTTTTGAACAGTTTCCTGGTGGAAAACAAGCGTCACACATGTGTACACAAAGTGATTTTCAGGCCCTGAAACGCGTTATGGTGAAATTCAAGTTACCTTCAACTCTAACTTTGTGAAAAGTCAAAATACTCTGGTAAAAGCAGTTCTAAATGATGAAATCCCCAGTACCCTTATGGTTAAGAACTGTTTGGATGGTTTCCCAACTGTTTTTCAAAGTGCACTTCAACATCTCAAACTCACTTTTGAAATCCCCATTGACTTGCATTGGGCCAAAACTGAAGTTGAGTGAAACTCAATGAGTCTTAACTGCTATGTTGTGAAACCACTTGAAACACATCTGCGACATAGTTTTTACAGAAATGAACTGTTTTGAACAGTTTCCTGGTGGAAAACAAGCGTCACACATGTGTACACAAAGTGATTTTCAGGCCCTGAAACGCGTTATGGTGAAATTCAAGTTACCTTCAAATCTAACTGTGGAAAGTCAAAATACTCTGGTAAAAGCAGTTCTAAATGATGAAATCCCCAGTACCCTTATGGTTAAGAACTGTTTGGATGGTTTCCCAACTGTTTTTCAAAGTGCACTTCAACATCTCATACTCACTTTTGAAATCCCCATTGACTTGCATTGGGCCAAAACTGAAGTTGAGTGAAACTCAATGAGTCTTAACTTCTATGTTGTGAAACCACTTGAAACACATCTGCGACATAGTTTTTACAGAAATGAACTGTTTTGAACAGTTTCCTGGTGGAAAACAAGCCGTCACACATGTGTACACAAAGTGATTTTCAGGCCCTGAAACGCGTTATGGTGAAATTCAAGTTACCTTCAACTCTAACTCTGTGAAAGTCAAAATACTCTGGTAAAAGCAGTTCTAAATGATGAATTCCCCAGTACCCTTATGTTTAAGAACTGTGGGATGGTTTCCCAACTGTTTTTCAAAGTGCACTTCAACATCTCAAACTCACTTTTGAAATCCCCATTGACTTGCATTGGGCCAAAACTGAAGTTGAGTGAAACTCAATGAGTCTTAACTTCTATGTTGTGAAACCACTTGAAACACATCTGCGACATAGTTTTTACAGAAATGAACTGTTTTGAACAGTTTCCTGGTGGAAAACAAGCGTCACACATGTGTACACAAAGTGATTTTCAGGCCCTGAAACGTTATGGTGAAATTCAAGGTTACCTTCAACTCTAACGCTGTGAAAGTCAAAATACTCTGGTAAAAGCAGTTCTAAATGATGAAATCCCCAGTACCCTTATGGTTAAGAACTGTTTGGATGGTTTCCCAACTGTTTTTCAAAGTGCACTTCAACATCTCAAACTCACTTTTGAAATCCCCATTGACTTGCATTGGGCCAAAACTGAAGTTGAGTGAAACTCAATGAGTCTTAACTTCTATGTTGTGAAACCACTTGAAACACATCTGCGACATAGTTTTTACAGAAATGAACTGTTTTGAACAGTTTCCTGGTGGAAAACAAGCGTCACACATGTGTACACAAAGTGATTTTCAGGCCCTGAAACGCGTTATGGTGAATTCAAGTTACCTTCAAATCTAACTTTGTGAAAAGTCAAAATACTCTGGTAAAAGCAGTTCTAAATGATGAAATCCCCAGTACCCTTATGGTTAAGAACTGTTTGGATGGTTTCCCAACTGTTTTTCAAAGTGCAATTCAACATCTCAAACTCACTTTTGAAATCCCCATTGACTTGCATTGGGCCAAAACTGAAGTTGAGTGAAACTCAATGAGTCTTAACTTCTATGTTGTGAAACCACTTGAAACACATCTGCGACATAGTTTTTACAGAAATGAACTGTTTTGAGCAGTTTCCTGGTGGAAAACAAGCGTCACACATGTGTACACAAAGTGATTTTCAGGCTCTGAAACGCGTTATGGTGAATTCAAGTTTCCTTCAAATCTAACTGTGGAAAGTCAAAATACTCTGGTAAAAGCAGTTCTAAATGATGAATTCCCCAGTACCCTTATGGTTAAGAACTGTTTGGATGGTTTCCCAACTGTTTTTCAAAGTGCACTTCAACATCTCATACTCACTTTTGAAATCCCCATTGACTTGCATTGGGCCAAAACTGAAGTTGAGTGAAACTCAATGAGTCTTAACTGCTATGTTGTGAAACCACTTGAAACACATCTGCGACATAGTTTTTTACAGAAATGAACTGTTTTGAGCAGTTTCCTGGTGGAAAACAAGCGTCACACATGTGTACACAAAGTGATTTTCAGGCCCTGAAACGCGTTATGGTGAATTCAAGTTACCTTCAAATCTAACTCTGTGGAAAGTCAAAATACTCTGGTAAAAGCAGTTCTAAATGATGAAATCCCCAGTACCCTTATGGTTAAGAACTGTTTGGATGGTTTCCCAACTGTTTTTCAAAGTGCACTTCAACATCTCATACTCACTTTTGAAATCCCCATTGACTTGCATTGGGCCAAAACTGAAGTTGAGTGAAACTCAATGAGTCTTAACTGCTATGTTGTGAAACCACTTGAAACACATCTGCGACATAGTTTTTACAGAAATGAACTGTTTTGAACAGTTTCCTGGTGGAAAACAAGCCGTCACACATGTGTACACAAAGTGATTTTCAGGCCCTGAAACGCGCTATGGTAAATTCAAGTTACCTTCAAATCTAACTCTGTGGAAAGTCAAAATACTCTGGTAAAAGCAGTTCTAAATGATGAATTCCCCAGTACCCTTATGGTTAAGAACTGTTTGGATGGTTTCCCAACTGTTTTTCAAAGTGCACTTCAACATCTCATACTCACTTTTGAAATCCCCATTGACTTGCATTGGGCCAAAACTGAAGTTGAGTGAAACTCAATGAGTCTTAACTGCTATGTTGTGAAACCACTTGAAACACATCTGCGACATAGTTTTTTACAGAAATGAACTGTTTTGAACAGTTTCCTGGTGGAAAACAAGGCGTCACACATGTGTACACAAAGTGATTTTCAGGCCCTGAAACGCTTATGGTGAAATTCAAGTTACCTTCAAATCTAACTTTGTGGAAAGTCAAAATACTCTGGTAAAAGCAGTTCTAAATGATGAAATCCCCAGTACCCTTATGGTTAAGAACTGTTTGATGGTTTCCCAACTGTTTTTCAAAGTGCACTTCAACATCTCATACTCACTTTTGAAATCCCCATTGACTTGCATTGGGCCAAAACTGAAGTTGAGTGAAACTCAATGAGTCTTAACTTCTATGTTGTGAAACCACTTGAAACACATCTGCGACATAGTTTTTACAGAAATGAACTGTTTTGAGCAGTTTCCTGGTGGAAAACAAGCGTCACACATGTGTACACAAAGTGATTTTCAGGGCCCTGAAACGCGTATGGTCAAATTCAAGTTACCTTCAAATCTAACTTGTGGAAAGTCAAAATACTCTGGTAAAAGCAGTTCTAAATGATGAAATCCCCAGTACCCTTATGGTTAAGAACTGTTTGAAGGTTTCCCAACTGTTTTTCAAAGTACACTTCAACATCTCATACTCACTTTTGAAATCCCCATTGACTTGCATTGGGCCAAAACTGAAGTTGAGTGAAACTCAATGAGTCTTAACTGCTATGTTGTGAAACCACTTGAAACACATCTGCGACATAGTTTTTACAGAAATGAACTGTTTTGAACAGTTTCCTGGTGGAAAACAAGCCGTCACACATGTGTACACAAAGTGATTTTCAGGCCCTGAAACGCTTATGGTGAAATTCAAGTTACCTTCAAATCTAACTGTGGAAAGTCAAAATACTCTGGTAAAAGCAGTTCTAAATGATGAAATCCCCAGTACCCTTATGGTTAAGAACTGTTTGGATGGTTTCCCAACTGTTTTTCAAAGTGCACTTCAACATCTCATACTCACTTTTGAAATCCCCATTGACTTGCATTGGGCCAAAACTGAAGTTGAGTGAAACTCAATGAGTCTTAACTGCTATGTTGTGAAACCACTTGAAACACATCTGCGACATAGTTTTTACAGAAATGAACTGTTTTGAACAGTTTCCTGGTGGAAAACAAGCGTCACACATGTGTACACAAAGTGATTTTCAGGCCCTGAAACGTTATGGTGAAATTCAAGTTACCTTCAAATCTAACTGTGGAAAGTCAAAATACTCTGGTAAAAGCAGTTCTAAATGATGAATTCCCCAGTACCCTTATGGTTAAGAACTGTTTGATGGTTTCCCAACTGTTTTTCAAAGTACACTTCAACATCTCATACTCACTTTTGAAATCCCCATTGACTTGCATTGGGCCAAAACTGAAGTTGAGTGAAACTCAATGAGTCTTAACTGCTATGTTGTGAAACCACTTGAAACACATCTGCGACATAGTTTTTACAGAAATGAACTGTTTTGAACAGTTTCCTGGTGGAAAACAAGCGTCACACATGTGTACACAAAGTGATTTTCAGGCCCTGAAACGCTGTATGGTGAAATTCAAGGTTACCTTCAACTCTAACTGTGAAAGTCAAAATACTCTGGTAAAAGCAGTTCTAAATGATGAAATCCCCAGTACCCTTATGGTTAAGAACTGTTTGGATGGTTTCCCAACTGTTTTTCAAAGTGCACTTCAACATCTCAAACTCACTTTTGAAATCCCCATTGACTTGCATTGGGCCAAAACTGAAGTTGAGTGAAACTCAATGAGTCTTAACTTCTATGTTGTGAAACCACTTGAAACACATCTGCGACATAGTTTTTACAGAAATGAACTGTTTTGACAGTTTCCTGGTGGAAAACAAGCGTCACACATGTGTACACAAAGTGATTTTCAGGCCCTGAAACGTTATGGGAAATTCAAGTTACCTTCAAATCTAACTCTGTGGAAAGTCAAAATACTCTGGTAAAAGCAGTTCTAAATGATGAAATCCCCAGTACCCTTATGGTTAAGAACTGTTTGGATGGTTTCCCAACTGTTTTTCAAAGTGCACTTCAACATCTCAAACTCACTTTTGAAATCCCCATTGACTTGCATTGGGCCAAAACTGAAGTTGAGTGAAACTCAATGAGTCTTAACTTCTATGTTGTGAAACCACTTGAAACACATCTGCGACATAGTTTTTACAGAAATGAACTGTTTTGAACAGTTTCCTGGTGGAAAACAAGCCGTCACACATGTGTACACAAAGTGATTTTCAGGCCCTGAAACGCGTTATGGTGAAATTCAAGTTACCTTCAAATCTAACTCTGTGGAAAGTCAAAATACTCTGGTAAAAGCAGTTCTAAATGATGAATTCCCCAGTACCCTTATGGTTAAGAACTGTTTGGATGGTTTCCCAACTGTTTTTCAAAGTGCACTTCAACATCTCATACTCACTTTTGAAATCCCCATTGACTTGCATTGGGCCAAAACTGAAGTTGAGTGAAACTCAATGAGTCTTAACTTCTATGTTGTGAAACCACTTGAAACACATCTGCGACATAGTTTTTTACAGAAATGAACTGTTTTGAACAGTTTCCTGGTGGAAAACAAGGCGTCACACATGTGTACACAAAGTGAATTTCAGGCCCTGAAACGCGTTATGGTGAAATTCAAGTTACCTTCAAATCTAACTTTGTGAAAAGTCAAAATACTCTGGTAAAAGCAGTTCTAAATGATGAATCCCCAGTACCCTTATGGTTAAGAACTGTTTGGATGGTTTCCCAACTGTTTTTCAAAGTGCACTTCAACATCTCATACTCACTTTTGAAATCCCCATTGACTTGCATTGGGCCAAAACTGAAGTTGAGTGAAACTCAATGAGTCTTAACTGCTATGTTGTGAAACCACTTGAAACACATCTGCGACATAGTTTTTACAGAAATGAACTGTTTTGAACAGTTTCCTGGTGGAAAACAAGCCGTCACACATGTGTACACAAAGTGATTTTCAGGCCCTGAAACGCTTATGGTGAAATTCAAGTTACCTTCAAATCTAACTCTGTGGAAAGTCAAAATACTCTGGTAAAAGCAGTTCTAAATGATGAAATCCCCAGTACCCTTATGGTTAAGAACTGTTTGATGGTTTCCCAACTGTTTTTCAAAGTGCACTTCAACATCTCATACTCACTTTTGAAATCCCCATTGACTTGCATTGGGCCAAAACTGAAGTTGAGTGAAACTCAATGAGTCTTAACTGCTATGTTGTGAAACCACTTGAAACACATCTGCGACATAGTTTTTACAGAAATGAACTGTTTTGAACAGTTTCCTGGTGGAAAACAAGCCGTCACACATGTGTACACAAAGTGATTTTCAGGCCCTGAAACGCTATGGTGAAATTCAAGTTACCTTCAAATCTAACTTTGTGGAAAGTCAAAATACTCTGGTAAAAGCAGTTCTAAATGATGAATTCCCCAGTACCCTTATGGTTAAGAACTGTTTGGATGGTTTCCCAACTGTTTTTCAAAGTGCACTTCAACATCTCATACTCACTTTTGAAATCCCCATTGACTTGCATTGGGCCAAAACTGAAGTTGAGTGAAACTCAATGAGTCTTAACTGCTATGTTGTGAAACCACTTGAAACACATCTGCGACATAGTTTTTACAGAAATGAACTGTTTTGAACAGTTTCCTGGTGGAAAACAAGCGTCACACATGTGTACACAAAGTGATTTTCAGGCCCTGAAACGCGATATGGGAAATTCAAGTTACCTTCAAATCTAACTTTGTGGAAAGTCAAAATACTCTGGTAAAAGCAGTTCTAAATGATGAATTCCCCAGTACCCTTATGGTTAAGAACTGTTTGGATGGTTTCCCAACTGTTTTTCAAAGTGCACTTCAACATCTCATACTCACTTTTGAAATCCCCATTGACTTGCATTGGGCCAAAACTGAAGTTGAGTGAAACTCAATGAGTCTTAACTGCTATGTTGTGAAACCACTTGAAACACATCTGCGACATAGTTTTTTACAGAAATGAACTGTTTTGAACAGTTTCCTGGTGGAAAACAAGCCGTCACACATGTGTACACAAAGTGATTTTCAGGCCCTGAAACGCGTTATGGGAAATTCAAGTTACCTTCAAATCTAACTGTGAAAAGTCAAAATACTCTGGTAAAAGCAGTTCTAAATGATGAATCCCCAGTACCCTTATGGTTAAGAACTGTTTGGATGGTTTCCCAACTGTTTTTCAAAGTGCACTTCAACATCTCATACTCACTTTTGAAATCCCCATTGACTTGCATTGGGCCAAAACTGAAGTTGAGTGAAACTCAATGAGTCTTAACTGCTATGTTGTGAAACCACTTGAAACACATCTGCGACATAGTTTTTACAGAAATGAACTGTTTTGAACAGTTTCCTGGTGGAAAACAAGCCGTCACACATGTGTACACAAAGTGATTTTCAGGCCCTGAAACGCGCTATGGGAAATTCAAGTTACCTTCAAATCTAACTTTGTGGAAAGTCAAAATACTCTGGTAAAAGCAGTTCTAAATGATGAATTCCCCAGTACCCTTATGGTTAAGAACTGTTTGGATGGTTTCCCAACTGTTTTTCAAAGTGCACTTCAACATCTCATACTCACTTTTGAAATCCCCATTGACTTGCATTGGGCCAAAACTGAAGTTGAGTGAAACTCAATGAGTCTTAACTGCTATGTTGTGAAACCACTTGAAACACATCTGCGACATAGTTTTTTACAGAAATGAACTGTTTTGAGCAGTTTCCTGGTGGAAAACAAGCCGTCACACATGTGTACACAAAGTGATTTTCAGGCCCTGAAACGCGTTATGGGAAATTCAAGTTACCTTCAAATCTAACTTTGTGGAAAGTCAAAATACTCTGGTAAAAGCAGTTCTAAATGATGAATTCCCCAGTACCCTTATGGTTAAGAACTGTTTGGATGGTTTCCCAACTGTTTTTCAAAGTGCACTTCAACATCTCATACTCACTTTTGAAATCCCCATTGACTTGCATTGGGCCAAAACTGAAGTTGAGTGAAACTCAATGAGTCTTAACTGCTATGTTGTGAAACCACTTGAAACACATCTGCGACATAGTTTTTACAGAAATGAACTGTTTTGAGCAGTTTCCTGGTGGAAAACAAGCCGTCACACATGTGTACACAAAGTGATTTTCAGGCCCTGAAACGCGTTATGGGAAATTCAAGTTACCTTCAAATCTAACTTTGTGGAAAGTCAAAATACTCTGGTAAAAGCAGTTCTAAATGATGAAATCCCCAGTACCCTTATGGTTAAGAACTGTTTGAATGGTTTCCCAACTGTTTTTCAAAGTGCACTTCAACATCTCATACTCACTTTTGAAATCCCCATTGACTTGCATTGGGCCAAAACTGAAGTTGAGTGAAACTCAATGAGTCTTAACTGCTATGTTGTGAAACCACTTGAAACACATCTGCGACATAGTTTTTACAGAAATGAACTGTTTTGAACAGTTTCCTGGTGGAAAACAAGCCGTCACACATGTGTACACAAAGTGATTTTCAGGCCCTGAAACGCGCTATGGGAAATTCAAGTTACCTTCAAATCTAACTTTGTGAAAGGTCAAAATACTCTGGTAAAAGCAGTTCTAAATGATGAATTCCCCAGTACCCTTATGGTTAAGAACTGTTTGGATGGTTTCCCAACTGTTTTTCAAAGTGCACTTCAACATCTCATACTCACTTTTGAAATCCCCATTGACTTGCATTGGGCCAAAACTGAAGTTGAGTGAAACTCAATGAGTCTTAACTGCTATGTTGTGAAACCACTTGAAACACATCTGCGACATAGTTTTTTACAGAAATGAACTGTTTTGAGCAGTTTCCTGGTGGAAAACAAGCCGTCACACATGTGTACACAAAGTGATTTTCAGGCCCTGAAACGCTTTATGGGAAATTCAAGTTACCTTCAAATCTAACTTTGTGAAAAGTCAAAATACTCTGGTAAAAGCAGTTCTAAATGATGAATTCCCCAGTACCCTTATGTTTAAGAACTGTTTGATGGTTTCCCAACTGTTTTTCAAAGTGCACTTCAACATCTCATACTCACTTTTGAAATCCCCATTGACTTGCATTGGGCCAAAACTGAAGTTGAGTGAAACTCAATGAGTCTTAACTGCTATGTTGTGAAACCACTTGAAACACATCTGCGACATAGTTTTTTACAGAAATGAACTGTTTTGAGCAGTTTCCTGGTGGAAAACAAGCCGTCACACATGTGTACACAAAGTGATTTTCAGGCCCTGAAACGCGCTATGGGAAATTCAAGTTACCTTCAAATCTAACTTTGTGGAAAGTCAAAATACTCTGGTAAAAGCAGTTCTAAATGATGAATTCCCCAGTACCCTTATGTTTAAGAACTGTTGGATGGTTTCCCAACTGTTTTTCAAAGTGCACTTCAACATCTCATACTCACTTTTGAAATCCCCATTGACTTGCATTGGGCCAAAACTGAAGTTGAGTGAAACTCAATGAGTCTTAACTGCTATGTTGTGAAACCACTTGAAACACATCTGCGACATAGTTTTTACAGAAATGAACTGTTTTGAGCAGTTTCCTGGTGGAAAACAAGCCGTCACACATGTGTACACAAAGTGATTTTCAGGCCCTGAAACGCGCTATGGGAAATTCAAGTTACCTTCAAATCTAACTTTGTGGAAAGTCAAAATACTCTGGTAAAAGCAGTTCTAAATGATGAATTCCCCAGTACCCTTATGTTTAAGAACTGTTTGGATGGTTTCCCAACTGTTTTTCAAAGTGCACTTCAACATCTCATACTCACTTTTGAAATCCCCATTGACTTGCATTGGGCCAAAACTGAAGTTGAGTGAAACTCAATGAGTCTTAACTGCTATGTTGTGAAACCACTTGAAACACATCTGCGACATAGTTTTTTACAGAAATGAACTGTTTTGAGCAGTTTCCTGGTGGAAAACAAGCCGTCACACATGTGTACACAAAGTGATTTTCAGGCCCTGAAACGCTTATGGGAAATTCAAGTTACCTTCAAATCTAACTTTGTGGAAAGTCAAAATACTCTGGTAAAAGCAGTTCTAAATGATGAATTCCCCAGTACCCTTATGTTTAAGAACTGTTTGGATGGTTTCCCAACTGTTTTTCAAAGTGCACTTCAACATCTCATACTCACTTTTGAAATCCCCATTGACTTGCATTGGGCCAAAACTGAAGTTGAGTGAAACTCAATGAGTCTTAACTGCTATGTTGTGAAACCACTTGAAACACATCTGCGACATAGTTTTTTACAGAAATGAACTGTTTTGAGCAGTTTCCTGGTGGAAAACAAGCCGTCACACATGTGTACACAAAGTGATTTTCAGGCCCTGAAACGCTATGGGAAATTCAAGTTACCTTCAAATCTAACTTTGTGGAAAGTCAAAATACTCTGGTAAAAGCAGTTCTAAATGATGAATTCCCCAGTACCCTTATGTTTAAGAACTGTTTGGATGGTTTCCCAACTGTTTTTCAAAGTGCACTTCAACATCTCATACTCACTTTTGAAATCCCCATTGACTTGCATTGGGCCAAAACTGAAGTTGAGTGAAACTCAATGAGTCTTAACTGCTATGTTGTGAAACCACTTGAAACACATCTGCGACATAGTTTTTTACAGAAATGAACTGTTTTGAGCAGTTTCCTGGTGGAAAACAAGCCGTCACACATGTGTACACAAAGTGATTTTCAGGCCCTGAAACGCGTTATGGGAAATTCAAGTTACCTTCAAATCTAACTTTGTGGAAAGTCAAAATACTCTGGTAAAAGCAGTTCTAAATGATGAATTCCCCAGTACCCTTATGTTTAAGAACTGTTTGGATGGTTTCCCAACTGTTTTTCAAAGTGCACTTCAACATCTCATACTCACTTTTGAAATCCCCATTGACTTGCATTGGGCCAAAACTGAAGTTGAGTGAAACTCAATGAGTCTTAACTGCTATGTTGTGAAACCACTTGAAACACATCTGCGACATAGTTTTTTACAGAAATGAACTGTTTTGAGCAGTTTCCTGGTGGAAAACAAGCCGTCACACATGTGTACACAAAGTGATTTTCAGGCCCTGAAACGCGTTATGGGAAATTCAAGTTACCTTCAAATCTAACTTTGTGGAAAGTCAAAATACTCTGGTAAAAGCAGTTCTAAATGATGAATTCCCCAGTACCCTTATGTTTAAGAACTGTTTGGATGGTTTCCCAACTGTTTTTCAAAGTGCACTTCAACATCTCATACTCACTTTTGAAATCCCCATTGACTTGCATTGGGCCAAAACTGAAGTTGAGTGAAACTCAATGAGTCTTAACTGCTATGTTGTGAAACCACTTGAAACACATCTGCGACATAGTTTTTTACAGAAATGAACTGTTTTGAGCAGTTTCCTGGTGGAAAACAAGCCGTCACACATGTGTACACAAAGTGATTTTCAGGCCCTGAAACGCTTTATGGGAAATTCAAGTTACCTTCAAATCTAACTTTGTGGAAAGTCAAAATACTCTGGTAAAAGCAGTTCTAAATGATGAATTCCCCAGTACCCTTATGTTTAAGAACTGTTTGGATGGTTTCCCAACTGTTTTTCAAAGTGCACTTCAACATCTCATACTCACTTTTGAAATCCCCATTGACTTGCATTGGGCCAAAACTGAAGTTGAGTGAAACTCAATGAGTCTTAACTGCTATGTTGTGAAACCACTTGAAACACATCTGCGACATAGTTTTTTACAGAAATGAACTGTTTTGAGCAGTTTCCTGGTGGAAAACAAGCCGTCACACATGTGTACACAAAGTGATTTTCAGGCCCTGAACGCGCGTATGGGAAATTCAAGTTACCTTCAAATCTAACTTTGTGGAAAGTCAAAATACTCTGGTAAAAGCAGTTCTAAATGATGAATTCCCCAGTACCCTTATGTTTAAGAACTGTTTGGATGGTTTCCCAACTGTTTTTCAAAGTGCACTTCAACATCTCATACTCACTTTTGAAATCCCCATTGACTTGCATTGGGCCAAAACTGAAGTTGAGTGAAACTCAATGAGTCTTAACTGCTATGTTGTGAAACCACTTGAAACACATCTGCGACATAGTTTTTTACAGAAATGAACTGTTTTGAGCAGTTTCCTGGTGGAAAACAAGCCGTCACACATGTGTACACAAAGTGATTTTCAGGCCCTGAAACGCGTTATGGGAAATTCAAGTTACCTTCAAATCTAACTTTGTGGAAAGTCAAAATACTCTGGTAAAAGCAGTTCTAAATGATGAATTCCCCAGTACCCTTATGTTTAAGAACTGTTTGGATGGTTTCCCAACTGTTTTTCAAAGTGCACTTCAACATCTCATACTCACTTTTGAAATCCCCATTGACTTGCATTGGGCCAAAACTGAAGTTGAGTGAAACTCAATGAGTCTTAACTGCTATGTTGTGAAACCACTTGAAACACATCTGCGACATAGTTTTTTACAGAAATGAACTGTTTTGAGCAGTTTCCTGGTGGAAAACAAGCCGTCACACATGTGTACACAAAGTGATTTTCAGGCCCTGAAACGCGTTATGGGAAATTCAAGTTACCTTCAAATCTAACTTTGTGAAAAGTCAAAATACTCTGGTAAAAGCAGTTCTAAATGATGAATTCCCCAGTACCCTTATGGTTAAGAACTGTTTGGATGGTTTCCCAACTGTTTTTCAAAGTGCACTTCAACATCTCATACTCACTTTTGAAATCCCCATTGACTTGCATTGGGCCAAAACTGAAGTTGAGTGAAACTCAATGAGTCTTAACTGCTATGTTGTGAAACCACTTGAAACACATCTGCGACATAGTTTTTTACAGAAATGAACTGTTTTGAGCAGTTTCCTGGTGGAAAACAAGCCGTCACACATGTGTACACAAAGTGATTTTCAGGCCCTGAAACGCGTTATGGGAAATTCAAGTTACCTTCAAATCTAACTTTGTGAAAGTCAAAATACTCTGGTAAAAGCAGTTCTAAATGATGAATTCCCCAGTACCCTTATGTTTAAGAACTGTTTGGATGGTTTCCCAACTGTTTTTCAAAGTGCACTTCAACATCTCATACTCACTTTTGAAATCCCCATTGACTTGCATTGGGCCAAAACTGAAGTTGAGTGAAACTCAATGAGTCTTAACTGCTATGTTGTGAAACCACTTGAAACACATCTGCGACATAGTTTTTACAGAAATGAACTGTTTTGAGCAGTTTCCTGGTGGAAAACAAGCCGTCACACATGTGTACACAAAGTGATTTTCAGGCCCTGAAACGCGCTATGGGAAATTCAAGTTACCTTCAAATCTAACTTTGTGGAAAGTCAAAATACTCTGGTAAAAGCAGTTCTAAATGATGAATTCCCCAGTACCCTTATGTTTAAGAACTGTTTGGATGGTTTCCCAACTGTTTTTCAAAGTGCACTTCAACATCTCATACTCACTTTTGAAATCCCCATTGACTTGCATTGGGCCAAAACTGAAGTTGAGTGAAACTCAATGAGTCTTAACTGCTATGTTGTGAAACCACTTGAAACACATCTGCGACATAGTTTTTTACAGAAATGAACTGTTTTGAGCAGTTTCCTGGTGGAAAACAAGCCGTCACACATGTGTACACAAAGTGATTTTCAGGCCCTGAAACGCTTATGGGAAATTCAAGTTACCTTCAAATCTAACTTTGTGAAAAGTCAAAATACTCTGGTAAAAGCAGTTCTAAATGATGAATTCCCCAGTACCCTTATGTTTAAGAACTGTTTGGATGGTTTCCCAACTGTTTTTCAAAGTGCACTTCAACATCTCATACTCACTTTTGAAATCCCCATTGACTTGCATTGGGCCAAAACTGAAGTTGAGTGAAACTCAATGAGTCTTAACTGCTATGTTGTGAAACCACTTGAAACACATCTGCGACATAGTTTTTACAGAAATGAACTGTTTTGAGCAGTTTCCTGGTGGAAAACAAGCCGTCACACATGTGTACACAAAGTGATTTTCAGGCCCTGAAACGCGTATGGGAAATTCAAGTTACCTTCAAATCTAACTTTGTGGAAAGTCAACATACTCTGGTAAAAGCAGTTCTAAATGATGAATTCCCCAGTACCCTTATGTTTAAGAACTGTTGGATGGTTTCCCAACTGTTTTTCAAAGTGCACTTCAACATCTCATACTCACTTTTGAAATCCCCATTGACTTGCATTGGGCCAAAACTGAAGTTGAGTGAAACTCAATGAGTCTTAACTGCTATGTTGTGAAACCACTTGAAACACATCTGCGACATAGTTTTTTACAGAAATGAACTGTTTTGAGCAGTTTCCTGGTGGAAAACAAGCCGTCACACATGTGTACACAAAGTGATTTTCAGGCCCTGAAACGCGTAATGGGAAATTCAAGTTACCTTCAAATCTAACTCTGTGGAAAGTCAAAATACTCTGGTAAAAGCAGTTCTAAATGATGAATTCCCCAGTACCCTTATGTTTAAGAACTGTTTGGATGGTTTCCCAACTGTTTTTCAAAGTGCACTTCAACATCTCATACTCACTTTTGAAATCCCCATTGACTTGCATTGGGCCAAAACTGAAGTTGAGTGAAACTCAATGAGTCTTAACTGCTATGTTGTGAAACCACTTGAAACACATCTGCGACATAGTTTTTACAGAAATGAACTGTTTTGAGCAGTTTCCTGGTGGAAAACAAGCCGTCACACATGTGTACACAAAGTGATTTTCAGGCCCTGAAACGCGTTATGGGAAATTCAAGTTACCTTCAAATCTAACTTTGTGGAAAGTCAAAATACTCTGGTAAAAGCAGTTCTAAATGATGAATTCCCCAGTACCCTTATGTTTAAGAACTGTTTGGATGGTTTCCCAACTGTTTTTCAAAGTGCACTTCAACATCTCATACTCACTTTTGAAATCCCCATTGACTTGCATTGGGCCAAAACTGAAGTTGAGTGAAACTCAATGAGTCTTAACTGCTATGTTGTGAAACCACTTGAAACACATCTGCGACATAGTTTTTTACAGAAATGAACTGTTTTGAGCAGTTTCCTGGTGGAAAACAAGCCGTCACACATGTGTACACAAAGTGATTTTCAGGCCCTGAAACGCGCTATGGGAAATTCAAGTTACCTTCAAATCTAACTTTGTGGAAAGTCAACATACTCTGGTAAAAGCAGTTCTAAATGATGAATTCCCCAGTACCCTTATGTTTAAGAACTGTTTGGATGGTTTCCCAACTGTTTTTCAAAGTGCACTTCAACATCTCATACTCACTTTTGAAATCCCCATTGACTTGCATTGGGCCAAAACTGAAGTTGAGTGAAACTCAATGAGTCTTAACTGCTATGTTGTGAAACCACTTGAAACACATCTGCGACATAGTTTTTTACAGAAATGAACTGTTTTGAGCAGTTTCCTGGTGGAAAACAAGCCGTCACACATGTGTACACAAAGTGATTTTCAGGCCCTGAAACGCGCTATGGGAAATTCAAGTTACCTTCAAATCTAACTTTGTGGAAAGTCAAAATACTCTGGTAAAAGCAGTTCTAAATGATGAATTCCCCAGTACCCTTATGTTTAAGAACTGTTTGGATGGTTTCCCAACTGTTTTTCAAAGTGCACTTCAACATCTCATACTCACTTTTGAAATCCCCATTGACTTGCATTGGGCCAAAACTGAAGTTGAGTGAAACTCAATGAGTCTTAACTGCTATGTTGTGAAACCACTTGAAACACATCTGCGACATAGTTTTTTACAGAAATGAACTGTTTTGAGCAGTTTCCTGGTGGAAAACAAGCCGTCACACATGTGTACACAAAGTGATTTTCAGGCCCTGAAACGCATGGGAAATTCAAGTTACCTTCAAATCTAACTTTGTGGAAAGTCAAAATACTCTGGTAAAAGCAGTTCTAAATGATGAATTCCCCAGTACCCTTATGATTAAGAACTGTTTGGATGGTTTCCCAACTGTTTTTAAAAAGCCCCCAAATTAACCCTTTTTTAAACCCCCTTGACTTTATTCAAAATGAAGTTTGGAAATCTGGTTTAACTTTGTTTA
>NW_024385865.1:0-3985 GCF_016835505.1 Polypterus senegalus
CTACCCAAAGCCGGGGATGGCGGTTTTTTTTTTTTTTTTTTTTCCCCTTTCATAACCCAAAATTTTGATCCCCCAAAATTTAAAAGCTATGATTTTCATCTCAACTCAAGGCAAGGGCAAGACTGCCACAACGGTCTGAAGACCTTCCTCCTTGCCCAGCCTACCAAAACAGGACGCTTAAATATTCAGGCAGGAGACACCCCAAGTCAACGACTTCATTCCTCTCACGTATGCTATGAGGCAAGTCCAAATCAGTCAGAAACCCGTGACTTAGCTTTGGTCGGACAGACCGAGTGAGAGTTTCTTTTTCCAATCCACCTTCCTCTCCGGTCCACGTTTCTGCGGTAGTAGGAAAAGAGTGCTCCGTATGGGAGTCGCTGTTATTCTGGTATGGAGAAAAGCTTTCTGGTCAGTTGTGCTTTTGGCCGGATATAGTGGTCAGTACTCTGCTGTGGCCGCAGCAACCCGGTTCGAATCCGGTCACGGCAGTTTAAGAAATGTTTCACTGCTTGTGTTTTCAACCGGTGATACTGAAAAAGTCCTTTAACTCACACCATGTTATAATTTGGTCCTCTTCTGGTTCCCATCTCGGTCAGCCTAGGCCCCTTAGGGAGCGCTGTTAACACTGGGCTGTAGGGCACGCCTTTTCAGTCCAGGTTCAATGGATCAGATTCAACGCAACGTATGCCGTTTCATCTGAAACGGCTTCAGTCTCGTTTCCACATCGCGCCACTTTCTTTTTGGGTCCCAAAAATAGAGAATTTTAAAAGGATATACATATATATAACAAAATATGCATGGAAATTCCCGAGCACCAGAGTGTAAGGAAGATTTACCGATCTCATCAAATCATATGTTTTATGAACTTGGCATCTCTGACAATTGATTGTGTGCTGCTGTTTTGTGTGCTGTTTCACCTCTCCAGGACCCTTTCCGCTTATTTATGTGTTTGATTGCAATTTGCCTGCTGCCTTCAGGGAAGCGGGTGTCGTGGTTGTCTCTGCTCATGCTCTTGGATGCGATTTTATCCCGGACTTTTGACTGGGGTTGTTAGCTACCTGCTGTGGTACTGAAAGGATCCCAAAGCAACATTATTTTGGAGCGATTCTTGACATTGATTACGTGGGCAACCTGTACGCATTGATGGACAAAACAGCCTGAGAAAACATGGGCAGGGGCAGGAGTACACCTGTGTTTAGAAGTGAACTGAAGAGCTTTCCATACCGAGTCGAACCTGCGCCTGGGTGAAAAACCCGGGAACCAACCGCTAGACCATATGGGATACAGAAAGAAGGACATCACGCTGATGCTGTGACTTTCAACCTCAGTCCATTAGTCCAGAGGAGGCTGGCTTGCTGTTTTTTTTTTTTTTTTTTTTCCTTTCGTATAATCCCAGAGCTTTGCATCCAATCGAAACATTTGATAACCATCATAAAGTAGCTACTCACTGAATCGCATGGTGTGTCATCTCAACTCAAGGCAAGGACGCTAAAGACTGCCAGCAGTACGTGTCTGAAGATGCCCCAATTTGCCTACCCATTGCCCAGCCTACCAAAACAGGCACTGCTTGAAATATTCAGGCAGGAGACACCCAAGTCAACGACTTCATTCCTCTCACGTATGCTATGAGGCAAGCTCCAAATCAGTCAGAAACCCGTGACTTAGCTTTGGTCGGGACAGACCGAGGGAGAGTTTCACTCTTTTCAATCCACCTTCCTCTCCGGTCCACGTTTCAAGCTGGGTAAGTAGGAAACGAAGAGTGCTCCAGTATCGGAGTCGCTGTTATTCTGGCTATGGGAAAAGCTTTCTGGTCAGTTGTGCTTTGCGTGCCGTGATCGTATAGTGGTCAGTACTCTGCGTTGTGGCGCAGCAACCCGTTCGAATCCGGGTCACGGCAGTTTAGAAATGTTTCACTGCTTGTGTTTTCAACCGAGTGATACTGAAATAAGTCCTTTAACTCACACCTATGTTATAATTGCGTCCTCTTCAAGTTGCCATCTCGGTCAGCCTAGGCCCTTTAGGGAGGCGCGTGTTAACACTGGGCTGTAGGGCACGGGCTCTTTCAGTCCAGGTTCAATGGATCAGATTCAACGCAACGTATGCCGTTTCATCTGAAGCGTGCTTCAGTCTCGTTTCCGACGATCGCGCCACTTTCTTTTGGGCTCCAAAAGTAGAAATTTTAAAAAAGGATATACATATATATAACAAAATATGCATGGAAATTCCTGCGAGCACCAGAGTGTAAGGAAGTATTTTAGCCGATCTCATCAAATCATATGTTTTATGAACTTGGCATCTCTGACAATTGATTGTGTGCTGCTGTTTTGTGTGCTGTTTCCTACCTCTCCAGGACCCTTTCCGTTTATTTATGTGTTTTGATTGCTAATTCTTGCCCTGCTGCCTTCAGGGAACCGTGGTGTCGTGGTTGTCTCGTCTCATGCTCTTGGATGCGATTTTATCCGGGACTTTTGGACTGGGGATTGTTAGGCTACCTGCTGTGGTACTGAAAGGATCCCAAAGCAACATTATTTTGGAGCGATTCTTGACATTGATTACGTGGGAGCAACCTGTACGCATTGATGGACAAAACAGCCTGGAAGAAAACATGGGCAGGACGAGGGTACACCTGTGTTTAGGAAGTGAACTCGAAAGAGCTTTCCCATACCGGAGTCGAACCCGGGCCGCCTGGGTGAAAACCAGGAATCCTAACCGCTAGACCATATGGGATACAGAAAAAGAAGGTCATCACGCTGATGCTGTGACTTTCAACCTCAGTCCATTAGTCCAGAGGAGGCTGGCTTGCTGTTTTTTTTTCTTTTCTTCCCTTTCTATAATCCCAGAGCTTTGCATCCAATCGAAACATTTGATAACCATCATAAAGTAGCTACTCACTGAATCCATGGTGTGTCATCTCAACTCAAGGCAAGGACGCTAAAGACTGCCACAGTCGTGTCTGAAGATGCCCCAATTTGCCTACCCATTGCCCAGCCTACCAAAACAGGCACTGCTTGAAATATTCAGGCAGGAGACACCCCAAGTCAACGACTTCATTCCTCTCACGTATGCTATGAGGCAAGCTCCAAATCAGTCAGAAACCCGTGACTTAGCTTTGGTCGGGACAGACCGAGTGAGAGTTTCACTCTTTCAATCCACCTTCCTCTCGGTCCACGTTTCAAGCTGGGTAAGTAGGAAAGCGAAGAGTGCTCCAGTATCGGAGTCGCTGTTATTCTGGCTATGGGAGAAAAGCTTTCTGGTCAGTTGTGCTTTGCGTGCCGTGATCGTATAGTGGTCAGTACTCTGCGTTGTGGCGCAGCAACCCAGTTCGAATCCGGGTCACGGCAGTTTAAGAAATGTTTCACTGCTTGTGTTTTCAACCGAGTGATACTGAAATAAGTCCTTTAACTCACACCTATGTTATAATTGCGTCCTCTTCAAGTTGCCATCTCGGTCAGCCTAGGCCCCCTTTAGGAGGCGCGTGTTAACACTGGGCTGTAGGGCACGGGCTCTTTCAGTCCAGGTTCAATGGATCAGATTCAACGCAACGTATGCCGTTTCATCTGAAACGTGCTTCAGTCTCGTTCCGACGATCGCGCCACTTTCTTTTGGGCTCCAAAAGTAGAAATTTTAAAAAGGATATACATATATATAACAAAATATGCATGGAAATTCCTCGAGCACCAGAGTGTAAGGAAGTATTTTAGCCGATCTCATCAAATCATATGTTTTATGAACTTGGCATCTCTGACAATTGATTGTGTGCTGCTGTTTTGTGTGCTGTTTCCTACCTCTCAGGACCCTTTCCGTTTATTTATGTGTTTTGATTGCTAATTCTTGCCCTGCTGCCTTCAGGGAACCGTGGTGTCGTGGTTGTCTCGTCTCATGCTCTTGGATGCGATTTTATCCGGGGCTTTTGGACTGGGGATTGTTGGAACTACCTGCTGTGGTACTGAAAGGATCCCAAAGCAACATTATTTTGGAGGATCTG
>NW_024385866.1:0-10525 GCF_016835505.1 Polypterus senegalus
AGCCGGGAATAAAATTTAAGTTACCTAGAATGAACCTAATGGAATGAAGCTTTTTAAAAGTCAGATAAATATCACTATGGTCAATGAAAAAAATTTATATACCAGCTTGCTAGAGGGCTATGGTAGTCATTGACTGTTGTTGATAAAGGGCTGTAGAATAAAATTTATGTGATTACCATACACTTTTTTCCCAAGGAATGCAGTACATTGGCAAAAAAAGTTAGGTAAAAAGGGTTTAATTTCCATGGCTCGCTTTCCACTTTTTACCCCTTTTATTTAAAAAAGCGAATCCCCCAGCAAAAAGGTCATCCACAGCGTAGATGGCAGCTCATGGAAAAGACCCAAATGGGGCTCCGGTGACACCTTGTGGAATAATTTATATTTGTATATGCAAGCAAAAAGGTAAATTAATTGTTCGTAAAATTTTTATTCAAAAAAAAAGGATATTTTATTTCCATGTTATAAAAATATTTTTCCCCCGCACTAGTGCTTTACAATGGAGGTTAGGGGGCATGGAAACCACTAAAATAAAGCTTAAAGATTTACCAAGGAAGCATCAAAGTTTTGATAAAGAAATGTTCTTTTCAATGTCTTCAGTGGATGTTTGGGGACAACAAAAGGGATGAGGAAATAATAATTTTATCATATTCCTGGTACTATTTTTCTTGTGTTAAGGATTTTTTTTCATTTGCTTGTGAGTTCTATACATATAGAAGTAAATCAAACAAAACCAACTACATAGCATGAAACTTTTACTGTGATTTGGTTTTTTTGAGAAAGGGTGAAAGGTTTTACACAGGCATAAAATGGTGAGTGCCGCTACCTGGTCTTCTTTAAATGGATGTTTTCATTAAAAATAATATATATATATAACAGTGATCCTTTTTTATATAAACCATTTTCTGCTTCACTCTATTGCGGTTTTAAAAATGTAAGCATATCTAAATATATATGGATTTATGCTGGTTGGTTTCTGCAGTCAATGGGTCTTTTTTATGGTACATGCTTCCTCAGTTTGTTTGCCCAGTTGATTTCATACAAGGATGCTATTGGCAGATGGCTGAGAAGCTATCCAATCAGAACACGTTACGTATTAAATAAAACTCCTCAATGATATACGAATTTAAACCCGTGGTGCTTTGCACACTTCAAAGCTCTAACAGCCCGTATTGATTTTTTATTGTTTGCTTTTTTCTCTCTCACTGACATTCTCTTCTCCTGATGGAGGGTGTGAGCAAAGGGCTGTTTTCACAGTGGCTGTTTGTTTTGAAGATACGGACGCCTTTTAAAAAATGCTGAAAGGCTACCTTCACATTGATCCCTTCATTCTGCCGCTTATTGAAGTGCTTCGTATACTAAAAGCCCAACAGACCTATTGATTTTTGATTGTTTACATTTCTTCTCTTGACATTCCTGCTCCCGAAGCTCCTTTGAAGAGGAAGATATGTTTGCATTCTTTAATTGTGAGACAGAACTGTCATCTCTGTCTTGTCATGGGCCAAAGGGGTTCTTTCATGTCAAGGGCTCAATAATGTTAAAACGATTTAGAAGGTAAGGGTTTTCAATGCTCTAACTGCAAAATATTAGATTTATAAATAAAGGAATACTATTTTGTGGAAATTCATGTATCTGACTGGAGCAGATTAACCATTAGAGGGTTTTACTGTATAACTGTGAGAATTTAATAAACAGTGTGGGAGAGTTTCTAAGGGCTTAAAATATATAAAAATAACCATACAAACATATGGTTTCTACTTTGGTTACACCCTATTGCGGGGTTCTGGAGCATAACCCGTGAGGAGGATTACTGGCAATAATTTGTGTGCATTCACAAGATGCAGATCAATACTTGATAGCTGCCTTGACTTGCTTGAAAAAAAAAAAGCAACAATATTATGAAATTCAGCCATTTTAAAGAAGACCAGCTGTGTCGATAGCTCAGCATTTAGTCCTCCTGTGTAACAAACTTTTGAGGTCTCCTCAGACTTTAAATCTTCAATGGACATTGCAACTGTGGTTTTGATTTCATGTTTTGTTTTGTTTTTTTTTTAATTTTAAGTTTTGAATATTCATGTAAGAAAGACATATCTTTGTAATGATTTTACCATATCTAAAAATTCCTGTTTCTGTGTTCTGTTTTATTGAGCTCTAATATCCATTAATGATTCAACCTGCTTATTTAGTGGAGGATCACTGTAACCAAAGCTTATTTTGGCAGTTCTGGGCAAGTCCAGCAACACACTCAGACCTGGCCACTTTAGAGTCATTGAAGTAGCTGTCCACTCACACATCTTTGGAATTTTGGAGTAAGACTAATGGAGCTATTGGAAGACCATGCAAACTACATAGGGTTAATGCTCTGGTTGGGAATTCAAACTCAGGATTGTGAAGGTGTATGATAGCAATGTTAACCATATATGGGTAAATAAATTTACTCATTAATAAAATCTACTTTTATTTGGTGTTATTATAAAGCTGAGTAATCTTGTCTGGCCTTCATTGGAAACAAACAGTCTCCATTATTCAAGAGACCAGTGGGAGGTATTACTATCTTCAGAGAGGACAGCACTTTCAATGAATATGAAATATCGAGACCTCAAAGGCAAGCTACGATTATAATAGAAATATACTCAGCCATTGCCTAATTAAACAAGAATGAACAACAAGTGTTCCGGTCCAAGCTACACGGGACAGGCTAAGCACAATAAAGACTCCACTGATGTAAAATGTTAAATGAGTGCATTTAGGCATTTATTGGAACTCTGAACATGATAAATATTACTGAATATGTGAAACAGGTAACTCTGTCAGCTGCAACTGCTTCACACTGGGCTCATGTCTTGGCAGAGGATATGAAAGGTTGGTGATAGATGGTGTCAGTCAGGCTGATCGAATAAGCTCTTGATCAATCAACTGATAACACAGAGAGGTACACCTCTGCATTTATCTTCTATATATTGTAGAACCAGAATTCATAGAAAAA
The DNA here is from genome assembly GCF_016835505.1 of Polypterus senegalus. Taxonomy (NCBI): domain Eukaryota; kingdom Metazoa; phylum Chordata; class Cladistia; order Polypteriformes; family Polypteridae; genus Polypterus; species Polypterus senegalus. The sequence continues at coordinate 2,984 of NW_024385866.1, forward strand.
CATTAGAGTTTTGCAAAGGAGGCTAAAGGTGACTAAGCACCCAAAGTGTCCATTTCAAGCTGTTTACATAGCCTTTGAAGAGAAGCCTCCACCAGTTGCCTTGCACCTGATGTAGATGCCATAGTGAATATTTAATTGTCTTATTGGGAAATGTAACCAATGGAGGATAAAATCAAAGCAGCAAACTTTGAGTGAATTCATTTAATTTCATTTTTGAACCTTCCTGTACCTTCTCTGTCTGATTAATGATAATTCAGCACCTGCACCTTTCCATGATAGAATCACTTGATGTTCCTGGAAACACATCAAAGTTGTTATTCTAGGACAGTCATTCAAGTTCAACCAATCAACTTTAAGCTCTGTCTCTGACATTAGAAACCATTCAGTGAATGGAAAAGATTCAAAATTGCATGATTGTACAAATGAAAAAAGATGCAGTCACAAAACTCCTCTAGCATGGATGAAAAAACTTTAAAGATGACGGCTGAAGGTATTCACAAGACAACATCTACCTAATAATATTAGATTCACCCTTTTATGGTTCTTATTTTGTTGACACCTGATGTTTGTGGATTCTTCATAATTTTAATGTTATGGATAAATATACTGCTCAAAAGAAATTAAAGGAACACTTTTAATCAGAGTATAGCATAAAGTCAATGAAACTTATGGGATATTAATCTAGTGTGTAGCAGAGGGTTGTTAATCAGTTTCAGCTGCTGTGGTGTTAATAAAATTAACAACAGATGCACTAGAGGGGCAACAATGAGATGACCCCCAAAACAGGAATAGTTTTAACAGGTGGAGGCCACTGACATTTTCCCTCCTCATCTTTTCTGACTGTTTCTTCACTAGTTTTGCATTTGGCTACAGTCAGTGTCACTACTGGTAGCATGGGCGATACCTGGAACCTACAGAGGGTTGCGGGTCAAACTTCTCCAGGATGGCACATCAATACATGTCATTGCCAGAAGGTTTGCTGTGTCTCCTGCACAGTCTCAAGGGCATGGAGGAGATTCTAGGAGACAAGCAGTTACTCTAGGAGAGCTGGAGGGGCCATAGAAGGTCCATAACCCGTCAACAGGACCAGTATCTGCTCCTTTGAGGCAAGGAGGAACAGGATGAGCACTGCCAGAGCCCTGCAAAATGACCTCCAGCAGGCCACTGGTGTGGATATCTCTGACCAAACAACCAGAAAGACTTCATGAGGGTGACCCAAGGGCCCCATGTCCTCTAATGGGCCCTGAGCTCACTGCCCAGCAGCATGCAGCTGGCGATTGGCATTCGCCATAGAATACCAGAGTGGTGGATGCACCACTGGTGCACCTGTGCTTTTACAGATGAGAGCAGGTTCACCCTGAGCAGCGCGAGAAGTGAAAGGGTCTGGAGAGCCATGGAGAACATTATGCCTGTAACATCATTCAGCATGAGCAGTTTGGTGGTGGGTTAATGATTGTCTGGGAGGCATATCCATGGAGGTCACACAGACCGCTACAGGCTTGACAAAGGCACCTTGGCTGCCATTAGGTATCAGGATGAAATCCTTGGACCCATTGTCAGACCCTATGCTGGTACAGTGGCTCCTGGTGCACGACAATTCCTGGCCTCATGTGGTGAGAGTATGCGGGCAGTTCCTGGAGGATGAAGGAATTGATACCATTGACTGGCCACCACACTTTCCTGACCTAAATCCAATAGAACACCTCTGGGACATTATGTTTTGGTCCATCCAATGCCACCAGGTTGCACCTCAGGACTGTCCAGGAGCTCAGTGATGCCCTGGTCCAGATCTGGGAGAGATCCCCACAACACCATCTGTCATCTCATTAGAAGCATGCACCGATGTTGTCAGGCATGTATACAAGAACACAGGGGCCATACAAAGTGCTGCGTACAATTTTGAGTTGCTGCAATTAAATTTTGGCAAAATGGACTAGCCTGCCACATAATTTTTTCACTCCTGATTTTTTGGGGCGTCTTTGAATTCAGGGTACTGTAGGTTGATCATTTTCATTTCCATCAAACGATGGGCATCCTTTCGTTCCTAACACATTACCCAGTCTATATCAGTATAGATATTCAGGAGGATTTCTTTTCCCATTGAGATCTGATGTGTTTTCAAAGTGTTCTTTAAATTTTTTTTGAGCAGTTTATGTACTGGGGAATGGCTTTGGGACTGGAAAACTTGCACTAATTAATTATCCTGACTGTATCCATGGCTAGTTCTACCATACAGGGAGAACTGGGTAGTCGGCTAGAGTGTCAACTTGTCAACCATCACAGACTAAGTTTACAAACACCAAAAATCTATAAAACACAATGCAGTTGTCCCCAAGCTCTTGGCTATATTATTAGTGTTTATACCTGCCTAGGAACAAACTCCAAAATTGTCCAATACGTGTCACCATTTTACCCACCGTAGCTTCCCTTTAGACCTAGGTAGCAGTTTACACCCAGGTTAGTTGAACTGGTGTGTGTCTTCTTCACCCTGTGATAGCCTGGTTCCCTGTCCAGGCCTTGGTCCTGCACTTGCACCTAATGCTTGCTGGGATAGGCTCAAACTGCTCTGTGACCCTGACTTGGATAAGTGGGTTCAGAAAACAGATGGGTGAATAGATGAATGTATAAGACACCTTCTAAGGTTGATTCTTGTGTTGTGTTACCCATTATTCCTAGGATTTGCTATTGCTCTATGAAGTCTGTCTCTAACCAGTGCACAGTGTTGCACAAATTAAAAATACAATATTTTAATTTATTTTACTGCCAGCTTAGGTTACTTGCTTAGGCAGTATGGCATAAATAGCAATGCATTGGTCTTTAAACCCTAAAGTTGCCAATTTTACCTGTATCTAGCTCACTGTGTTACAGAGCAGGTGACATAACCTTTAAGTGCCATCTCTGTAAAATTAAATGGTATCAAAATATTAAAATTAAATTGTATTTTGAATAGAGCACTACAGTTTGGCAAGTTATCTATAAATATAGAGTGTTATTTTTATCAGGATTAAACAATGCTTAAGTAGTGGCATTTGAACTGTGCTAATTTTCTTATATGTTTGCTTAGCTTGGGCATCCTGTCTTCTTCCTGCTTGCCTCACCTGCTACTTTTTAGACAACAAAAGGGTTAATTCCACCTCAACTCTGTTTGTTGTGAAGGATTTTTATTTTCTGCAAACATCCTGAAACATCCTGAACATTTCTGAAAAGGTGAAACAGTTTTAATAAAATTCTATGCCATCAGTGTTTGCCTGTTTTACCTGCACTAAATGGTACTCTGAGTGGATTGCTTTGTCTTTTGGTAAATTTTTCAAACGTTTTCCAATTTAGAAGTCAACAACTGACTTTTTCACCAGGTTAATGAACAAGACCACACTGCTGCAATGTTGGCTGATTCGTAAACTACCTGAAGATCAGGCAACAGCATTATCAGTTGATGAGATGGGGCAGTGGGGTGATTGGCTGCATTTGGATTTTACTTTGCTGTGTCAATAGTTCCCAATTCCCTTGTGCATCTGTAATGGTTTGTCCTTTTCAATTGGCTAATGCAGTATTTTTCATATTATATTCTTTTTGTTCTTTTCCATACCTCTTGTCTCGTGATTATGTAATTAATTCGTAATTAATTGTAATTTTTAAATTTTGTTTATTAAACTTCTCACTAAAGTCAATGGATTTACATATCTTTTGGCCTGATTGTTACAAGCGTCAGCACAGAAACATAGAGCACAAGAAAAAGGTTTGGGGACACGTGACCTGTAAAATGTAGCACAGAAAAAATTGTTTGACAAAGGTATGAGTGACATCTTCTCAGATTCAAGTCCAACCAAGACCTGAGTTGAAATAGCAGGTTCCTGATTTATAAGAGCTGTTGGCAGGAAGAGGTGGGTTCAGTTGGGTGAACAACAGAAGTGGTGTAAAGTAGTGGAGTTGCCATTACTTTTGTGTTCTTTGTTCCATTTGTGTTCATTGAACACAGCACCAACCCTGGTTTGGTAATTACCATCACCAGAGACCCAAAGTTACCGTCCAACGCTGCACATGTCCACAGCAGCGTGAGACTACAATTCTGTGCATATTCTGTCATAGTGAGATGGGGTGAGTAGTAATGAAACTGCAGTGTGGTTTGGTAACCTGAGGGGAGGTGACAGAGACTATTTTATGAAAGGCGTTTGATAGTTATATGGAACTAGCAAATTTTCCTCTGGGATAATAAAGCATACCTAACCTAACACCTATTTACATGTTTTCAGATGACATAATCCTATAAAATCAGACATGTTTCCTTTTATGTCTAATGCTTTTTAATGCTTAAGCAGGACTACCCTTTCTCTTTTGTTCTTTTAATTTTATAATAGGTTTATAAAGCCCTTATTTTCATGTGGAAAAATTCAGAAAATTCTGAATGGTATGTGATAATATGTAATATGTTGCCACTCTCCTATAAACCCCCTAGAAAATTTTGTCTTGGCAAAAAAATCAACACAGATGCAAATTCCTTTTCCCCGGAATTTTAAATTTTGATTAAAAGGTTTTTTAAAAAGATTCTCATCAGAGATACAGGCGGGCATACGTCTGCAGTGCATCCCCGGATGAATAAGGGGCAAACATCTAAAATTTTAAATCCCCGAACACCCAAATGTTGTCAAAAGGAAGGACCTACAATCTCAGATTCAGCACATATAAGTCCAACTGGACAATGTTTAACTTAATTTTCCAGTTGCAAATAAAATTTGGGGCTAATGATAAAAGTGCAGCAGAGCTAAGCTGAATCAAGGCTCTCAAATGAAAGCAACCATTAGAAGAATAGTTTATGAACACAGCTTGAAGAACATCAAATAAAAAAACTCCTTTAAGACAACACTCTCTAAAACCCCTTACTAATTCACCTTGCCCTTTTCCCCATCCCTTCTTTGTTGCCTTTGATTCCTTGATGTTGTGGACACCAACATACAGCTCCCAAACCCTGGACACAACAGATACAAAACCCAAGTTCAGCAAACCACATTTATTTCAGTGGGAAACATTTTTGTCTCATTCCTACTGCACAACACAGTACAACAGCAAACAGCACTAATACACAAATCACAATTCTTCTTCTCCCTTTTTCTCTTTTCTCCACCTTCTCTACTCCTCCTGCAACCTTTGTTCTCCACCTCCTGGCTCAGACTCCTTGAATGGGTGAGGCAGCCCCTTTTTGAGCCCGAAGTGCTCCCGGTATTTCATAATCTCCTTCGGCTACACTTCCGGGGGTGGCAGCCCTGCCGACAGGGGGTTTATCCATTCTCTTGAGGTCATGGGCCCGTAGGGTTGATCTTCCATGTTCCAAGCCCGTGGCCCTGTAGCAACCTTGGGGCTGCCCTCTGTCACCCTGGAGAAGGTACTGCCTGTCAACTCCTTTCCCCAGTCCTTCTGTTCGAGGGGTCCCAGCCAGGTAGAATCTAATGCCATTACAATGTCTAATAATTTTCTTCGATGATGAAGCCTGGGAAATTAAAGCTGAGGAATTAAACATTATTTTGAAATCGTATTCATTTTCTCTCCATGTGGATTTCTATCTACATTTCTAGCTTCTTGCAGGAGGTAGTGGAGGTGGACAAAAGACAGAAGAGAGAAAAGAAAAGAAGGACTATGATTTATGTATTAGTGTCTATCTGTTCCCATCTCATTTAAACCATTTGATCACAATATTGTAGAAATCACTTAGTCAATGGGTGAGCCTCTCTGGCAGTGTCTTAAATTGGTTTGAATCCTACCTGGGAGGTAGAAAATTCTTTGTTATTTGTGGTAATTATCTTTAAGACACATGATATTCTATATGGCGTTTCCCCAAGGCTCTATCCTGGATCCGCTGCTCTTTTTTATTTACATGCTTCCCTTAGGTCAGATTATCTCAGGGCATAAAGTAGCTACCACACTTTATTTATCAATAGCTGATGGCCCCAACTCTCTTGGTTCACTGCTAAAGTCTTATTTGTGTTTCTGATTGAATGAGTAGTAATTTTCTCAAATTAAATAAGGAAAAACATGAAATTTTAGTGATTGGCAAATATGGATATAATGGGGTGTAAAATAAACGCCCATTAGGATTAAAAAAAGCAAGTAAAATTTGGGGAAAGTATTACTGACCAAAAATTTTAAAACACATATTAATCAGATTACTAGGACAGCATTTTTTTTACTTAAAAAAATATGAAAAATTAGACCCCTTTTAACTCTGCAAGATGCTGAAAATTGTTCACACTTTTGTTTTGGTGGCTAGATTACTTCCCTTTTTGGGGCACCCGCATCAATCAATTTCAAAAATTTGGGCTAGAATTAATTAGGAAAAAAAACGGAAATCTTCCTTCTGATGTCCCTGGTTACCCGTGTCATTTAGAATTGATTTTTAAAAAACTGCTTCAGTTTACAAATTTAAAAAATCCCCCATCTTAAATTTTCTGCTGTTCTTTTTTAGGTTTTCTGTGGTGGGGATCTGCCCCCCCACCTAATCAAAACACAGTGATGTCCCTACATTGGTGAATTAAGGCCAGAAGTTAAATATGACCGCTCATAATCATGTTCTTCCTGCATGTTCTCTTTAGATGAGACACTCTTTGGGTCTTTCCCGTATACAAGTGCTAAAAAGATTTATTAACTATCTTTAAGGTGCGAAAAAGTCAGCACGCCTCCCTTATATTAAAATTTTCCAAATTATTATTTATGGGCGGCGGTGAGGCAGTGGTAGGGTCTGCCTGCAGGTTAGGAGACCCGGCCTCCTGCATGAGTTTCATGTTCTCCCCGTGGGTTCCCTGGGTTTCCTCCCACAGTCCCAAAAACATGCAGGTTAAGGGGGATTGCGATTCTAAATTTGGGCCCTAGTGTGTGCATGGTGTGTGGGTGTATTTGTTGTGTCCTGCGTGGTTGGACACCCCGCCCAGGATTGGTTCCTGCTTTCGCCCTGTGTTGGCTGTGGTGGCTCCAGCAGACCCCGTGACCCTGTGTTCGGATTAGCCGGTTGGAAAATGGATGGATGTATATTTACATTATTCTTACTATTGTAGTAAGCACTACAAACAGACCGGTTGGACTGTCCACTTATACTTGTGGGAGATTTTAATTTTTGGATAGATTATTCTTCAGACAGGCTAGTAAGCTGGGACTCAGCGCAATTGGCATTCCACTAATATAGTCAAACAGTATAGGGATTATGGGCTTTGTGATGCATGGTAAACTTTTTATCCCAGCCATAGAGGTATACTTTTTTTTCACCGTCATCACTCCACTCCGTTGGACTATTTTCAAATCCCGCTTATTGGCTGACATTTTAGACACGGAGATACACCCTATGTTGTCAGCGTCATGCTCCAGTTTTTCTCTGTAAAAGCAAACCCATGGTAAAACTGGAGGTTAATACGCACTCTTAAAGATGAAGGTTTTGGAATATAAAATGGGCATATTTTGACACAAAGACCCTTGAACATCAGCCCTCTGTTCTCTGGGAGGCAGGGCGTGATGAGTAAAAATTTCCTTCTCATCACATAAGAAAAAATAAAAACAAATGTA
>NW_024385867.1:0-25000 GCF_016835505.1 Polypterus senegalus
GTGCCAGCTATAATAGCGAGGACAATGTAAATAGTAAGGTGGAAAGATTTAATTCTAAAGTGAGAGCTGCTGTTGACATAGTTGCACCTGAAAAGACAGTGAAAAAATCTTCTAGCATTGTTATACCATGGAAGACCCAAAGAGTGTCTGATTTAAAGAGAACATGCCGTAGAGCTGAGCGTCAATGGAGGAAGACTAAACTTACTATCCACCACGAAATATTAAAAGTCAAAATAACAGAATACAATAACACTGTCCGTCTTGAGAGACGCTGCTATTTCTCAAGATTATAAATAACAATGCTAGTAATCCCAGAGTCTTATTTTCAACAATTGATCGCCTACTAAACCCAGGTAGCTCAAAGGAATGCCTCCTAAGTGCTTCCAGTGAAACCTGTGAGGCTGTCGCTGTATTTTCAATCAAAAATTAATGATATTAGAAATAACATAGTATATCTCCCCAACACTAAGGATCCCCTAAACCCCAACATCCTGTTATAAACAAATTAAACTCTTTCACTAGGATAGATTTACCTGATTTACAAAAATAATATCTCAATTAAAACCCTCCACCTCGTCCTTGACCCGATACCAACAAGGTTTTTCAAAGAAGTATCAGGCGTAATTGATAATGTTCTTGACATAGTAAATTCGTCACTAGATACTGGGGTCTTCCCAGACTGTCTTAAGACTGCTGTAGTTAAACCCCTACTTAAGAAACATAATCTTGACCCCTCGCTCTTGAAAATTTTAGACCCATCTCTAACCTGCCTTCTTAAGTAAAGTTCTGAGAAGGCAGTCATTATGCAGTTAAATGACCACCTAAATAAACATGCTATTCTTGATAAATTTCAGTCAGGTTTTAGAACAAATCACAGCACAGAAACTGCACTCGTTAAAGTAGTAAATGACTTGCGGGTAAATGCAGACAGAGGCCATTTATCTGTTCTCATCCTCTTAGATCTGAGTGCTGCATTTGACACCATTGATCACAACATTCTTAGAAATCGCCTTAGTCAATGGGTGGGCCTCTCTGGCAGTGTCTTAAATTGGTTTGAATCCTACCTGACAGGGAGAAAATATTTTGTTAGTTGTGGGAATTACAACTCGAAGACACATGATATCCAATATGGTGTTCCACAAGGCTCTATCCTGGGTCCCTGTTATTCTCAATCTACATGCTTCCGTTAGGTCAGATTATCTCAGGGCACAACGTGAGCTACCACAGCTATGCTGATGACACACAGCTGTACTTATCAATAGCACCTGATGACCCTGATTCTATTGATTCACTAACACAATGTCTGACTAGTATCTCAGAATGGATGAATAGTAATTTTCTCAAGTTAAATAAAGAGAAAACTGAAATTTTAGTGATCAGCAATAATGGATACAATGAGGCTATTAGAAATAAACTGGATACATTAGGATTAAAAGTCAAGACGGAGGTAAAAAGCTTAGGGGTGATTGTTGACTGTAATCTGAATTTTAAATCACATATTAATCAGATCATTAGGACAGCATTTTTCACTTAAGAAACATAAGTAAAGTTAGACCTCTTATATCACTGAAAGATGCTGAGAAATTAGTTCACGTTTGTTTTCAGTCGACTAGATTACTGTAACGCACTCCTCTCAGGACTACCCAAAAAGATATAAATCGTTTGCAACTAGTGCAGAATGCAGCTGCTAGAATCCTAACTAGGAAAAGAAAATCAGAACACATCACACCAGTTTTGATGTCACTACACTGGTTACCTGTGTCATTCAGATTGACTTTAAAATTCTGCTTATGGTTTATAAAGCCTTAAATAATCTGCCCCATCTTATATATCGGAATGTCTGACACCTTATATTCCAAATCGTAACCTCAGATCCTCAAATGAGTGTCTCCTTAGAATTCCAAGAACAAAACTTAAAAGAAGTGGTGAGGCGGCCTTCTGCTGTTATGCACCTAAAATCTGGAATAGCCTGCCAATAGGAATTCACCAGGCTGATACAGTAGAGCACTTTAAAACACTGCTGAAAACACATTACTTTAACATGGCCTTTTATAACTTCATTTTAATCGTAATTTAACTTAATCCTGATACTCTGTATGTTCAATTCATCATAATAACTATTCATGGTGGCTCTAAAATCGGTACTGACCCCTACTCTCTTTTCTGTTTCTTTTTCCGGTTTCTTTGTGGTGGTGGCCTGCACCACCTCCACCTACTCAAAGCTTCATGATGCTCCAACAATGATGGACGGATTAAAAGGAAGAAGTCTACGTGACCATCATCATCATCAAGCCCTTCCGTGAGAACCCTAAATCCAAAGAGGACTGTTTCATTTATGTTAGGTAGAATGCCCAGAGGGACTGGGCGGTCTCATGGTCTGGAATCCCTACAGATTTTATTTTTCTCCAGCCGTCTGGAGTTTTTGTTTTTCTGTCCCCTGGCCATTGAACCTTACTCTTATTCGATGTTAATGTTGATTTATTTTTTTTTTTTATTGTGTCTTTCATTTTTCTATTCTTTAATATGTAAAGCACTTTGAGCTACTGTTTGTATGAAAATGTGCTATAGAAATAAATGTTGTTGTTGTTGCTTCGTAATTATCAGTTGACAAGTTTCCTGACACTAATTTTATATATTAGAACTTCACAAAAAGACTTTGACCAAGAGGTCACACAGCAGGTCTCCGGTGAGGCCATCACTGACTTGGCTTTCTTCAGCCTTGTGTTGTGTAAATGGCGTTATGGGGGCAGAGAATGGTGGTCTTAAAAATGAGTGTTTTGTGTGCTCTAACTGATTTATTAAATGGCAATTATTTCTGCTTCCAGCAATTCCAGACACGATAGGAAAGAGCAAGGACTTTTCTCCCCCACCCTTCTTCTCCATTACTGAAGAATATGAAAATGTTGACTGAATTATTTATGCCAGTACAATTCATAGTATAACATTTACTTTACTGTTCCTAAAATTTAGGCAATGAATGGCTTCATAGAGTTGATTTTGTGGAGTGTCACATTTTGACCGTTTTCCTTGTTCTTCAAAGATCAATTTCATCTGTGGCATTAGGCGACATTAACTGAATGTGCAGGTCAGCATATTTATGGTTACGTTTAGTTGTTGGCAAATTGTATTGTATTTAAATTGTTAAAATGCTACATAATTGATTTGCAGAACTGCATAATACTTGATAATCTGTATTGCAGTGCCTAGTAGTTTGGAAAGTGTGGTCCTCACAAAGGCACAGCCAGCCCTGTCACACACCGTGTGTAGTGAAATGACTCTTAAGGCTCACACACAGCAAATGCCTTAAAGGTGATGGCTTTCTTTTTCCTTTTCAATATCATTCAGAAATCAACCAATCTAGAATGGAGTGATCGCTTGCTTCAGGTAAACACTTTCCATTATGTATAACTTTTTACATGTGGCATTTCTATTGTAATATGTTTGAGTGACTGTTTCAGCAGTTTTTAAAGCATGCTTACTAAACTGGGAACAATTAAATTACGTATTATTTTAAATGATGAATGTGGCCTTCACAAGTGACAATACTGTGATAACTGGACTCTTTGTCTTTTAGGGACTCACTTCAGTACAATTCCTGTAGACGTTCATATTGTCTTACAGCAATGTATTAGTAAATAAAAATGAATGCTTTTTTCACTACAGAGCACTTTGTCATTTTGAGTTATTTGTGCACTTTCTGAATGGTTTCTAACTAGACATGACGTTCCCTTGAAGATGAACTGCTACGGTTGTACACTGGAGTTTATTTTTTTATTTTTCACTCTACCTCATGCCTACAGGCAGTAAAGACAAAAAGCAGAGAAAACAATCGAGCTGAGCATTCCTACGACATGCTGTGGTCATATTGGTGGGTTTATTTGATAAGCCAATTTGATTGTTCTTTGAGTAAAAGTGGAGTTAATACAGCATGTTGATATTCCTAATAAAGTACTTGATAGTATTTTTTTTTTCTTTTTCATAAAAAAAGTCTTCATTGATCCAAAATGGGTGGATGTCCTAACGGGGATTGTGTGCTTTATTTGTTTAAAATAAATTCATATTTGAACCTGGATCTTATGTGTGTGTGTGGCTGTGTGAAGGGTTTGGGTGCTAAAATGCCCCCCACAGGTTAGACTCCCCTAATGTGGTTATTATAACAGTGTGTTTTGATACATCACTTTAATTTTCAAGACCTAGACAGTTGGCTTGCAAGTTCAAGAAGGGAGTCGAATTAAAAGCAAAACTTAGTTGGGAAAAAATCGACAGCCTCTGGGACTGAATATGAGAACCACTTTATGAAACAATGCCATGTCACAAATCAGGATTATTGATGTACAGTGGTGTGAAAAACTATTTGCCCCCTTCCTGATTTCTTATTCTTTTGCATGTTTGTCACAAAATGTTTCTGATCATCAAACACATTTAACCATTAGTCAAATATAACACAAGTAAACACAAAATGCAGTTTTTAAATGATGGTTTTTATTATTTAGGGAGAAAAAAAATCCAAATCTACATGGCCCTGTGTGAAAAAGTAATTGCCCCCTTGTTAAAAAATCACCTAACTGTGGTGTATCACACCTGAGTTCAATTTCCTGATTACTGCCACACCTGTTTCAATCAAGAAATCACTTCAATAGGAGCTGCCTGACACAGAGAAGTAGACCAAAAGCACCTCAAAAGCTAGACATCATGCCAAGATCCAAAGAAATTCAGGAACAAATGAGAACAGAAGTAATTGAGATCTATCAGTCTGGTAAAGGTTATAAAGCCATTTCTAAAGCTTTGAGACTCCAGCGAACCACAGTGAGAGCCATTATCCACAAATGGCAAAACATGGAACAGTAGTGAACCTTTCCAGGAGTGGCGGTCGACCAAAATTACCCCAAGGCGCAGAGACGACTCTTCCGAGAGGTCACAAAGACCCCAGGACAACGTCTAAGAACTGCAGGCCTCACTTGCCTCAATTAAGGTCAGTGTTCACGACTCCACCATAAAAAAGAGACTGGGCAAAAACGGCCTGCATGGCAGATTTCCAAGGCGAAACCACTGTTAAGCAAAAGAACATTAGGGCTCGTCTCAAATTTGCTAAGAAACATCTCAATGATTGCCAAGACTTTGGGAAAATACCTTGTGGACTGATGAGACAAAAGTTGAACTTTTTGGAAGGCAAATGTCCCGTTACATCTGGTGTAAAAGGAACACAGCATTTCAGAAAAAGAACATCAAACCAACAGTAAAATATGGTGGTGGTAGTGTGATGGTCTGGGGTTGTTTTGCTGCTTCAGGACCTGGAAGGCTGCTGTGATAGATGGAACCATGAATCTGATTACATGTGGTGGTTGACCCAACTATAAAGCTTCATGATGCTCACATTCGTTTCATCATCATCATCAAGCCCTTCCGTGAGAACCCTAAATCCAAAGAGGACTGTTTCATTTATGTTAGGTAGAATGCCCAGAGGGACTGGGGGTCTCATGGTCTGGAATCCCTACAGATTTTATTTTTCTCCAGCCGTCTGGAGTTTTTGTTTTTCTGTCCCCTGGCCATTGAACCTTACTCTTATTCGATGTTAATGTTGATTTATTTTTTTTTATAATTGTGTCTTTCATTTTTCTATTCTTTAATATGTAAAGCACTTTGAGCTACTGTTTGTATGAAAATGTGCTATATAAATAAATGTTGTTGTTGTTGCTTCGTAATTATCAGTTGACAAGTTTCCTGACACTAATTTTATATATTAGAACTTCACAAAAAGACTTTGACCAAGAGGTCACACAGCAGGTCTCCGGTGAGGCCATCACTGACTTGGCTTTCTTCAGCCTTGTGTTGTGTAAATGGCGTTATGGGGGCAGAGAATGGTGGTCTTAAAAATGAGTGTTTTGTGTGCTCTAACTGATTTATTAAATGGCAATTATTTCTGCTTCCAGCAATTCCAGACACCTATAGGAAAGAGCAAGGACTTTTCTCCCCCACCCTTCTTCTCCATTACTGAAGAATATGAAAATGTTGACTGAATTATTTATGCCAGTACAATTCATAGTATAACATTTACTTTACTGTTCCTAAAATTTAGGCAATGAATGGCTTCATAGAGTTGATTTTGTGGAGTGTCACATTTTGACCGTTTTCCTTGTTCTTCAAAGATCAATTTCATCTGTGGCATTAGGCGACATTAACTGAATGTGCAGGTCAGCATATTTATGGTTACGTTTAGTTGTTGGCAAATTGTATTGTATTTAAATTGTTAAAATGCTACATAATTGATTTGCAGAACTGCATAATACTTGATAATCTGTATTGCAGTGCCTAGTAGTTTGGAAAGTGTGGTCCTCACAAAGGCACAGCCAGCCCTGTCACACACCGTGTGTAGTGAAATGACTCTTAAGGCTCACACACAGCAAATGCCTTAAAGGTGATGGCTTTTTTCCTTTTTCAATATCATTCAGAAATCAACCAATCTAGAATGGAGTGATCGCTTGTTTCAGGTAAACACTTTCCATTATGTATAACTTTTTACATGTGGCATTTCTATTGTAATATGTTTGAGTGACTGTTTCAGCAGTTTTTAAAGCATGCTTACTAAACTGGGAACAATTAAATTACGTATTATTTTAAATGATGAATGTGGCCTTCACAAGTGACAATACTGTGATAACTGGACTCTTTGTCTTTTAGGGACTCACTTCAGTACAATTCCTGTAGACGTTCATATTGTCTTACAGCAATGTATTAGTAAATAAAAATGAATGCTTTTTTCACTACAGAGCACTTTGTCATTTTGAGTTATTTGTGCACTTTCTGAATGGTTTCTAACTAGACATGACGTTCCCTTGAAGATGAACTGCTACGGTTGTACACTGGAGTTTATTTTTTTATTTTTCACTCTACCTCATGCCTACAGGCAGTAAAGACAAAAAGCAGAGAAAACAATCGAGCTGAGCATTCCTACGACATGCTGTGGTCATATTGGTGGGTTTATTTGATAAGCCAATTTGATTGTTCTTTGAGTAAAAGTGGAGTTAATACAGCATGTTGATATTCCTAATAAAGTACTTGATAGTATTTTTTTTTTCTTTTTCATAAAAAAAGTCTTCATTGATCCAAAATGGGTGGATGTCCTAACGGGGATTGTGTGCTTTATTTGTTTAAAATAAATTCATATTTGAACCTGGATCTTATGTGTGTGTGTGGCTGTGTGAAGGGTTTGGGTGCTAAAATGCCCCCCACAGGTTAGACTCCCCTAATGTGGTTATTATAACAGTGTGTTTTGATACATCACTTTAATTTTCAAGACCTAGACAGTTGGCTTGCAAGTTCAAGAAGGGAGTCGAATTAAAAGCAAAACTTAGTTGGGAAAAAATCGACAGCCTCTGGGACTGAATATGAGAACCACTTTATGAAACAATGCCATGTCACAAATCAGGATTATTGATGTACAGTGGTGTGAAAACTATTTGCCCCTTCCTGATTTCTTATTCTTTTGCATGTTTGTCACAAAATGTTTCTGATCATCAAACACATTTAACCATTAGTCAAATATAACACAAGTAAACACAAAATGCAGTTTTTAAATGATGGTTTTATTATTTAGGAGAAAAAAATCCAAATCTACATGGCCCCTGTGTGAAAAGTAATTGCCCCCTTGTTAAAAAATCACCTAACTGTGGTGTATCACACCTGAGTTCAATTTCCTGATTACTGCCACACCTGTTTCAATCAAGAAATCACTTCAATAGGAGCTGCCTGACACAGAGAAGTAGACCAAAAGCACCTCAAAAGCTAGACATCATGCCAAGATCCAAAGAAATTCAGGAACAAATGAGAACAGAAGTAATTGAGATCTATCAGTCTGGTAAAGGTTATAAAGCCATTTCTAAAGCTTTGAGACTCCAGCGAACCACAGTGAGAGCCATTATCCACAAATGGCAAAAACATGGAACAGTGGTGAACCTTTCCAGGAGTGGCCGGTCGACCAAAATTACCCCAAGAGCGCAGAGACGACTCTTCCGAGAGGTCACAAAAGACCCCAGGACAACGTCTAAAGAACTGCAGGCCTCACTTGCCTCAATTAAGGTCAGTGTTCACGACTCCACCATAAAAAGAGACTGGGCAAAACGGCCTGCATGGCAGATTTCCAAGGCGAAACCACTGTTAAGCAAAAAGAACATTAGGGCTCGTCTCAAATTTGCTAAGAAACATCTCAATGATTGCCAAGACTTTGGGAAAATACCTTGTGGACTGATGAGACAAAAGTTGAACTTTTTGGAAGGCAAATGTCCCGTTACATCTGGTGTAAAAGGAACACAGCATTTCAGAAAAAGAACATCAAACCAACAGTAAAATATGGTGGTGGTAGTGTGATGGTCTGGGGTTGTTTTGCTGCTTCAGGACCTGGAAGGCTTGCTGTGATAGATGGAACCATGAATTCTACTGTCTACCAAAAAATCCTGAAGGAGAATCTCCGGCCATCTGTTCATCAACTCAAGCTGAAGCGATCTCGGGTGCTGCAACAGGACAATGACCCAAAACACACCAGCAAATCCACCTCTGAATGGCTGAAGAAGAACAAAATGAAGACTTTGGAGTGGCCTAGTCAAAGTCCTGACCTGAATCCAATTGAGATGCTATGACCTGCATGACCTTAAAAAGGCGGTTCATGCTAGAAAACCCTCAAATAAAGCTGAATTACAACAATTCTGCAAAGATTAGTGGGCCAAAATTCCTCCAGAGCGCTGCAAAGACTCATTGCAAGTTATCAAGAAATGCTTGATTGCAGTTATTGCTGCTAAGGGTGGCCCAACCAGTTATTAGGTTCAGGGGGCAATTACTTTTTCACACAGGGCCATGTAGGTTTGGATTTTTTTCTCCTAAATAATAAAACCATCATTTAAAAACTGCATTTTGTGTTTACTTGTGTTATATTTGACTAATGGTTAAATGTGTTTGATGATCAGAAACATTTTGTGTGACAAACATGCAAAAGAATAAGAAATCAGGAAGGGGGCAAATAGTTTTTCACACCACTGTATATATATATATATGTATGTGTGTGTGTCCGGACACCACACCAGCTCCATCATTAAAACTGCTGCTGACATCATCATCATAGGCCTGATCACCACCAATGATTAAATGGCTTGTAGACAAGAGGTCTATCTGCTGACTTAGCAGTCCCAGGACAATCTGACCTTTCATGGCCAAAAATTAAGGAGCAGGTCATAGACGTCAGAGAATGGATTAAGCTGTGGCTTGTTTTTGTGGGGGGCTGTAGAAATGGTGAGCTTGTTTAAATTTCGTGCAGTAACAATCACTGATGAATTGAGGAGGGAACAGCATGGTTTGCCTATTGCCAAGTTCACCAATGCCTACCTGAGATGTGTCACATGTGCTGTCTGGAGTCCATCTTCACTGATGGCATCACATCCTGGTAGGGCACACGCTACAGTCACTGCAGAGAGTGGTGAAAGCCACAAACTATTACTGGCACCCAGCTGCCTTCTGTCCAGGATATCTAGAAGACATTCTGCTAAGATTATTACACACTCGGCCATCCTGCACAAGTGTATGTCTTAATCCTCCCTTCTGGCAAATAGTAAAGAATCAATGGCGCCAAGTATGGCTTCAAAGAAGGTGTTTAGTTAAAAAGTTGGTCTCGTCCGATGCGAGAGATGGACGTCTGAAGTGGAGCTCCGCTAGCAGTGGTGCTATTTTTCATATTATTTGCTTATTATTCTGAGATATCCTGTATTTATTCAACCCGAGAGGGACCGCTACAGTATATGTAAACACATATAAACATGGCCAACAAGAAGGGGGTCCGAAAGAATCGAAGACTAAAGCTACATCCAAGCTGCGATCAGCAAGCCCTAGTTCGAGATACGGCCTCTCAGAGACAGACCTGGATCAGATGGGCGAAAGTACAGACTCCTCGGGACCACGGTCCGCTACATCGTCGCCGGCTGAGAGCGAAAAGGGGAGCGAAGGTGCGATCGTGAGTGCAGATGTGGATAGCTCGCCGATTGGAGAGGATTACCTGAAACTGGAAAAGGCCGGGAGGTCCACCGGCTTCAGTTACGCAATTACGCGGGACTGGAGCAGCGGGACACCGGCTTCAGCAGAGTCTGCTGCTTCATCTACGGTACAAGAAGGCACATTTGAGCTATCTGAACTGAAAGTGTTGCTCGCTGAGCTCACGCAAGATATAAAGAAAAGCGAGAAGGCTAATGAGAAAGCAACGGCAAAGGCACTTGAGAGACTGAAACAGGAATTAAAACAGGAGATGAAACAGGCCAATGAATGTCTGCGACAGGAAATCCAACAGGAAATCCAACAGGCAAATGAAAGGCTGCGTCAAGAAGTACAACTTGAACTTCGACAGGTGCTGGGTAAAATTGAAGAGCGCATTGAGAAAAACTCGTTTAAACTGAGCACGCTTGCTGATCAATTGGAGCATCTTAGTGAGACATTCACGAATCGGATCGAAATAGCGAACATCTAGCTGCCAGTGCCGAGGAAAGAGCAGTAAATGTCAGTTCGAATGTAAAAACTCGAGAAAAACTTGGAGACAGACTGGCTGCTTTAGAAGATGGGAGTAGAAGGTATAATGTCAGAATTGAAGGCCTGCCGGAGAATCGAGAAAGTTTAAACCCTGTGAAATTCGCAACTGAACTTTTTTCTAAAATAATCGGGGGCGACTTTAAAGCAGAATCTGAGATAGCAGCGCTTACAGCGTCGCGCGATCAAACACCGTCAGACCCGACCAAGATCTTTTATAGTTCGTTTTGAACGATTATCATTTAAGTTAGAGGTGATGGAACTCCTCAGAAAAAAGGAAGATATTATATATGAAAATTGCCACATTCGCGTCTTCCCTGACTTCTCTCCAGCAACAGCTATCAAAGGCGCCGCCTTCTATAATATTAAACAGCGCTACGGCAAGCCAATGTCAAATACGGCCTCCTGTATCCGGCAAAACTGAAAGTGGAATGGCAGGGTCATTTCTATGTTTTCGCTAGCAAGGAGGAGGCAGAAAATGAATTAAGAAAGCTGATCCCGGGACTATTCTGATACATAATTGTGAGTCATGGCGGTAAATGATAAAGCTAGGATTAATAATCTACTGTCTGATCTATTTGTTTTAAAATACGGGTTTTTATCAGCATATATTCTCATATTCTTATATTATTATTACTTATTATTACTTATCATTACTTAGTATTACTAGGGCTAAATGTTTATGTTTTATTGTGCTTAATTACGTTTTCCTCCTCTTTTTTCTTTTCTAATTATTTCATGTGTACCCTAAATGAGACTGTTCAATATCATACCCTTGGTTTGCTGTTATTGCTATTACTGCATTAAGACTTGTTATGCTTGTTTTGGACACATCTTTAACACCATCACCTGGGTTTATTATCTGGGGATATCATCTTAATGCACTAAAATTGCTGAAGATTATATATATATATATATATTAAGTGCAAAATTCTTTTCTTTTTTTTCTTTTTCCTCTTTTAAAGACTATATTGGTAACAGATATCTCTATCTTTTAACCTTAAAGCGCCACTGCATGGGGGCTTGATGTGCTTTGGACGTGCTCTGTCTCTGGGTATGTCAGAGGACTGGGACTGCATGAAGTGGGTTTTAGCCTCACCTGGGGAGGCAAAAGGGAGGGTGGGGGTTAAGGGGAAGAGAAAGAGAGCAGGCTTGATCTATATCTAATCTATCATCTCAATCTTTATAATTATAACTATCAACGTAATAATAAGCTGCATGGCAACAACTCTTGGGGAATAGGAAATTAAGACCTAAACTATTTCACTTCCAGTTAAGACTATAAATGACATCAAAAACTCAGAATCAGTGTCTCCATGATGGGACAGTTAACTCGTAAGCTGGAATGTTAAAGGCCTGAATCACGAATTAAAGAGAAAGAAAGTACTTTCTCACCTAACAGGTCTAAATGCTAAAATAGTATTTTTACAGGAAACCCACTTACTAAGTAAGGATCAGTTCCGCTGCAAAAGACTGGACTGGCCAAATGTTCCATTCTAGTTTTACAAAGAAAACTAGAGGGTGGGAATTCTCATACATAGAACAGTACCATTTGTAGCATCAGATGTAGTATTGGATCCTGAAGGGAGATATGTGATGGTCATGGGAGACTTATCTAACTGTAAAATGATTTTGATAAATGTTTATGCACCTAATGTTGATGATAAGGAATTTATACAAAATTTATTTGCATCCATTCCCAATCTGAACACTCATAAACTTATAATGGCTGGGGACTTTAATTGTGTTCTAAATCCACTTTTAGATAAGACTTCCTCCACAGGGGGAACGGCAACTAACACCGCAAAGATAATTACAAAGTTTATAACTGATCACAACTTATCAGATCCCTGGAGGTTTTTAAACCCAAATTCAAGAACATATTCTTTCTACTCACCAGTACATCATTGCTACTCAAGGATTGATTACTTCTTTATAGATAATAACTTCTTGCCTAAGATTAAATCTTGTAAATACGATGCTATTGTTATTTCAGACCATGCTCCGATGATCTTGGAGCTGAAATTACTAAGCCCCATACACTCACCCGCAGATGGCGTCTCAATCCGCTTCTATTAGCTGACGAGAATTGTACTGAATTTATATCCAAACAAATTGAATTCTTTCTAGAGACAAATACATCCCCTGAGATCTCTGCAGGAATACTCTGGGAAACTCTTAAGGCCTTCTTAAGAGGACAGATTATCTCATATCTTTCCCACAGAAATAAATCCGAAGAAAGTAGCAGAGATAAAAGCGAAATTACTAAAATAGATGAAGAACATGCCAGACTACCAAGCGAGACTCTACATAAGAGGAGGCAGGCTCTACATTCAGAATTAAACCTCTTGACAACTAAAGAAACCGAACAACTAATTTACAAATCCAGACATCATTATTATGAACATGGAGAGAAAGCTAATAAGCTTTTAGCGCAACAAATTCACAAGCAAGATATGCATAGCGCAATCTCGGTAATTACTAACACGAACGGAGATAAAATCATCGAACACAAAAATATAATGTACACTTTTAGAGACTACTATAAATCCCTATATACTACTGAGTTTAAAGAAGACAATATACAATCTAATGCATTTCTGGATACATTACAGATACCACAAATTGACGCTTTTAGTGTGGAGGAGCTCGATAAACCTCTGTCATTATCAGAATTACTGGATGCTATAAAGTCACTCCAAGGTGGAAAAGCAGCAGGCCCTGACGGCTACCCTGCAGAGTTTTACAAGAAATTCTCCGCTCAGCTAGCTCCCTCCTATTAGCAACATTTACAGAAGCCAGAGATAACCAATCTCTTCCACAAACCTTTGCCAAGCACTAATCACTGGCTTTCCAAAACAAAATAAGGACTTATTACAATGTGCATCATACAGACCAATTTCACTTCTGAATAACGACGTTAAAATACTCTCTAAAATCATAGCTAGAAGGATGGAGAAAGTGCTCCCTCAGTAATATCACAAGACCAAACTGGATTTATTAGGGGCCGACACTTATCTTCAAATCTTCGACGCCTGTTTAATGTAATATACTCACCAACTAAATCAAACACCCCAGAAATATTATTATCATTGGATGCAGAAAAAGCATTCGACATGATTGAATGGAAATACCTTTTACTATTTTGGAGAAGTTTGGGTTTGGCCGAACATTTGTGCATGGATTAAATTACTGTATACTAACCCAGAAGCTTCAGTTTGCATCAATAACATTTGCTCAGACTACTTTAAACTAGAACGTGGCACAAGACAAGGATGCCCTTTGTCACCACTGCTGTTTGCAATTGCCATTGAACCACTGGCAATACATTGTCGAAATACTGATCAGATAAAGGGGATTAGCAGAGAAGGACTGGAACAGAAAATCTCATTATATGCAGATGACATGGTACTGTATATATCGGACCCAGAAAATTCTGTGCCTGCAGTCTTAGCAGCACTCACAGAATTTCAAAAGCTCTCTGGTCTCAGAATTAATCTGAATAAAAGTGTACTCTTTCCGTGAATTTCAAGCATATAATATTAGATTAGACACCCTTCCTTTTATCATTGCAGAACAGTTTAAATACCTCGGGTAAACATCACAAGTAAACATAAAGCTCTTTATCAACAAAATTTCATCGTCTGCATGGAAAAAATTAAACAAGACTTGCATAGATGGTCAACCCTTCATCTCACACTAGCTGGAAGAATTAACACTGTTAAGATGAATATTCTTCCTAAGCTCCTTTTTTTATTTCAAAACATACCAATATACATTAATAAATCGTTCTTTAAGCAATTAGATTCAACAATAACCTCATTTATTTGGAATTCTAAACATCCACGCATCAAAAGAGCGACCCTACAAAGACAAAAGGCAGAAGGCGGCATGGCTCTACCTAACTTCCAGTTTTATTACTGAGGCAAATATACAGTCGATAAGAACCTGGACACAAATAGAAGAACATACACAGGCATGGACCGCAATAGAAGTAAAATCCTGCAGTACTTCTTTGTATTCCTTGCTTTGTGCTCCAATAAACACACGTTATCGGCAATACACTAATAACCCAATTGTGCTCCACTCACTTAGAATCTGGAACCAATGTAGAAAGCATTTTAAGACGGAGAAGCTTCTTTCTGTGGCACCCTGCAAGAGAACCACCTCTTTCAACCTTCACAAACATATGCAGTTTTAATATCTGGAAAAATTTGGAATTAACTTGCTTAGAGATCTTTATATAGACAACGTCTTTGCATCCTATGAACAATTACATTCCAAATTTAACATTCCAGCTACAAATTTCTTTCACTATCTTCAAATCAGGAACTTTGTTAAACAGAACCTTCCAGATTTTCCTCATCTTGCACCCTCATCCACGCTGGAAAAATTATTGCTCAATTTCAAGGAGTTAGACTCCATCTCTACAATATATAAAATCCTTTTACAATCCCTTCCTTTCAAAGATCCAAGAGGACACTGGGAAAATGACCTCTCAATTAATATATCAGAAAAGGAGTGGAAAGTAGCAATGCAGAGAATTCACTCAAGCTCCATATGCAAAGCATACAATTATACAACTCAAAATTATATATCGAGCACATCTGTCTCGACTAAAACTCTCCAAAATGTTTCCAGGGCATGATCCAACCTGCGAACGTTGCAACCAAGCCCCAGCCTCACTAGGTCACATGTTCTGGGCCTGCACCAAATTAACATTATTCTGGACAAAAATTTTTAATTACCTCTCAGACAGTCTTGGACTCACAATCCCTCCTAACCCATTAACAGCTGTGTTTGGGGTTCTTCCAGATGGGCTTAAAGTGGAGAAAGACAAACAAATTGTGATTGCATTCACTACACTGTTGGCACGCAGACTTATTCTGATAAACTGGAAGAACCCAAACTCTCCTCTTTAAGTCAGTGGGAAACTGATGTGTTATATTATTTAAAATTGGAAAAAATCAAATACTCAGTTAGAGGATCTGTGCAGACTTTTTTCAAAACATGGCAGGATCTAATCAGTAATATTTTGAAATGAGTTTATAAAGCACAGAGAATTTGTTGATTTAGGTATTTTTACAAGCCTTAAATTTTACACCGTTTGGCTTGCTCTCTCTCTCAGGGTGGGGATCGATCTGTTCTTAGCATAATTTTTTTTGTAAAAACTTGATTGCTATGTATTGATTGTAATAAAATTAATAAATAATAAAAAAAAAAAAGAGTTCCTGAACAGCCAATCATAATAAGATACGTAAGAAAAAGACTAGGTATAAATATTTGTAATATACCTGAATATGTAGCTCTACTGTAAATTGTATTCTATATCTTTGTTGCGTTTTATTATATTATTACTGTTCTGGAGAGGCATGTACAGTAAATAACAATATCATTGTACTGTACAGTATGCACAAGACAATAAATACGGTATGTTTAATGATGAGATCACCTCGATAATTCCCTGCTGAAAGCACACTGTAACTGATCCACTATTTATTATTATTAGTAGTTGTAACAGTTTTTGATATTTATCTAAATTTTACAAAGACAACGACTCAAAGACAGTTTGAGTCTATGTTGGTATAAGTTGGGTCTTTGCAATCAACTTAAATGTTGCACGAAAAAGGTTTAAAAACAATCACGATTGTCTCAAACTGAAAAGTTGTTAAAAAATGTAAAATAATGTAAAATCTACTGGCTGTCACATGCCTTTCAATCGATATGGACACGACATCCAGTATTTGACACATGCAGCTTTTTAGTAATGAAAACGCTGATGGATCAAATCAATAAATAAATGACTGTTTCCTAAAATGTTTCCTTGTCAGTTTTAAAACTTATTTTATATGAAGCTGTTTTTGAAAGCCTTCTAAAAAATAATGAAGCTTATTATTGTTTCACATGTGTATATTTTGCAAGTGGGAATATGAAATACATTTATAGATTGAAAATCTCTAGGTATGAGTTTCATGAGGTACATTCCGTTTGAAACACGGGATAGTAGTAAGATTTGTTACTTTTACTATAATGTAACACTTCAGGGGAAAACGTAATGAACAAACATTCAAAATAGTAAAAAAAAGAAAAAACTGTACTTTATATCAGCGAAGTGTTAGAATCGTGAAGGAGCTTAGAATGATTTGATAGCATAAGTATGAGACTGGAAGTCATTTATGTTTGACCAGATAGAAAACTGTTGTAATTTGTACAACTACAGCATCTACAGCATACTGTGCAACGAGCACGTCAACACTGTCTCGCAGAGGGCATGATACGAGTGACGCTAGGAAAGGCGCTATGATAAATTGCGCCATTACATGGTGTGTGCTATGGTGTGCTCTGAAGGGCTTTCTGTGACTGACGCTATGGGCATTCCGTGATATGGAGGGCGTTGTGTGAGGTATTGCAGTCTGCAGTGTGACTCTGTTGACTTCATCACATTGCCACCAAATACTCACAGAAAAATCCACAAGTTAATACACACACAGTTGTCTCTTGAGTTTCTCCACACTCAATATATTCCTCGCCCCTTTATACCCTCTGATCTCCCATTTCAATTCAGATGCCTCCAATTTCCAGTAAGGCTCAGCTGCGCAATGACAAGTAATAAGTCTCAGGGACAGACCCTACAAAACGATGCCATTGATTTCAGGCAAGATTGCTTTTCTCCTGACAACTATACTTGCATTCTCAAAAGTGAGCTTGCACAGCGTCATATTACAACCGGAGTGCAGCCAGAAACTTTTAAGTGCTGGGTCTTAGATAACATTAAATTAAGCCTTGACATTGCAACATCACACAATATAGCAGCTCACGAGAACTTATTGAACGCAGTACGAGTGATCACTTCCATGCATCAAAGCTGTTCAAAAAACGCATTACACAAATGACAAGGTGATGGCTTTATATGGCATTCGTTTATAAAGCAGCAGAGAGGCTGTGTGAAGGCAGCTACACAAAAAAAGCAGAGCGCCACACTCTGAATGTATTGCTGGCATCACCGCTATACCCTCTGATCTCCCATTTCAATTGAAATGCCTCAAATTTCCAGTAAGGCTCTGCTCTAGCGATGACAATTAATAAGTCTCAGGGACACACCCTACAAAAGGTTACCATTGATTTGAGGCAACATTGCTTTCCTCCTGGACAAAACTATACGTTGCATTCTCAAAAGTTATATATATCTATAATAATAAAAGGCAAAGCCCTCACTGACTGACTGACTGACTGACTGACTCACTGACTCATCACTAATTCTCCAACTTCCGTGTGGGTGGAAGGCTGAAATTTGGCAGGCTCATTCCTTACAGCTTACTTACAAAAGATGGGCAGGTTTCATTTCGAAATTCTACGCATAATGGTCATAACTAGAAGCTATTTTTCTCCATTTACTGTAATGGAGTTGAGCTTGAAAGCCGTGGGGGGCGGAGTTTCATGTGACATCATCACCCCTCTCACATAATCACGCATTACATAGAAAAACCAGGAAGAGGTACAAAACGCACTGAAGAAAACATGCATTATATAATTAAGAAGGCAGCGAAACAATTAGAAGCGAGCGAAGTGACATATACAACCATATTCAGCGGCTCACGTGAACTGACACAGTGCGCAGACAAAAAGCAACAGTTCCAAAGAGTGCTGAACAAAAACCGAATTACACTGCTAAGCTCAAATAGACAAACCATACGCGTCGTGGCTAATAGTAGAGCCTTGCCTGTAGCAAACGTCCGAGGTTCGATTCCCGAGAGGGAATGTACTAACTATGTACGCGCGCTTCTCGATTCATTTTAGCCTTGCATCCCCTTAGTTTGAGACGTATGAAAATACATGCGGTTAATGCAGAAAGACAGATCACCTATTGAAATTTCATGAATAATGGATACTTTATTCGCGATCAATGGTTGTTTTGGTAAAGCCATACTCAGTGTATTCATTAGATGAACGGTAAAAAAGTAAGAGCGAGGGGACGGTAACTTACTGAGGCACACAAGCAAAACCACAATAGCACGCGGGCTCGATGTACTGTAGTGCACGTCAACTCAACTCGATCTGACTTGCGCGATCACATTTGAAAAAATATTTCTTTTCAAGTGCTATTTAGTCCATATGTGTCAAACTCAAGGGCCACGGGCCACATCTGGCCCGGCGTGTAATTATATCCGCCCAAGCGAGATCATTTTATATACTGTATTGTTATTAATGGCCCGGGGATATGAGCCGCTGGTATCACAATAAACTACAGATCCCATAATGCAGCGCTTCAGCTGCCTTGCCGAACACTTACCGCGTTAATCAAGTCTAGCTTATGATGGTACAAGTTATTGCGAAGCTAGCTCACACAATGCTGAACAGAAAAGGTGATTCTGAACATAGAGCCTTTAAAAAGCGATGGGAGGCTGGAGTATATGTTTACTGACATTGCCGGTAAACCCGTGTGTCTCATTTGTGGAAGCGTGTGTACAAAACTGGGGTCTCCTGCCCAGCAAAAGTCGAGCAGCCGACGCAGCATAGCTGTGCGCCGCCTTTGAGACGCTGACTGCGCTTCTGCCTTAAGTCAAAGTGAGCACTTTTCATTTTTTTCATCCTCCCCCTGCGCTATAGCCCAGACAAGTGCAAACACGGGACCCCTTTTATACACCACGGCAAAATAATATTAAGGCGATTCACACTTTCTTTGTGATAACGATTATGAGGTCCTCAGCTCGGATTATGAAGATACGACAGGAGTGGAGGACTGACAGTGCCATCACAGCCGATTAATGGCGGGGGCGTCTCACCAGTCTACACAAGACCCACCGCGACTGTCCCCAAAAGGCGATCATAACATCAGCGAACACATCTCTCTATACTATATAAAAGAAAAAGGCAACTTTCCTTTCTTTACACCTTTTTTCCTTTTATCCCAAACCAAACCCTTTCTCTTAACACTGCAGAGGACACAAAACAAATTTTTGCTGGTAGTACCAGTAAGGCACATTACCAGAGGCACAAATTTGAAGCGTTCACATAGAAAATGTAATTTCTATACCACAGCCGTCGTAGCGCCTTTCAAAATGGATCTACTACCGAGATGATCCATATACATTTTAGCTGCTGTTAGTTACTTACCTGTTGTGTTACACAGTCTTTAAAATGTAGTTTACCCAACCACTCCAGTAGTGCTCAATGTACCTGTACTTCTTAAAACGTTAATGTTTTACTGTTTAATAACTTATAAACTATATTTTATTATTTTTCCCTTGCACTCAGTGACCAAAGCTATACACACACATATAGACACATACATATATATATACACATATATATAACTGTGTGTATGTTTGTATGTATGTGTATATATATATATATATATATATATATACACACACACCTATCTACATATATATATATACACATATATATATATGTGTGTGTGTATGGATGTATGTGTGTGTATATATGATGTAGATAGATATGTATATATATGTGTGTGTATATGTAGATATCTACTGTATATACATATGTATATATGTATATAGATATGATGTATATATATATATATATATATATATAGACTCAAACCCATTATGACAGCAGCAATCCAAGCTGTGAGAAAACAGTAAAAGGAGGCGTGGTCAGACGTGGGTGCTACATTTTCTAATGCAGCTAGGCGAAACAACTTCGTGACGCTGTCGCCAAATACACAAAACAATTACTTTGACAATCATGTTATTCGCTATTTTCAAATGTTTCCTTTTCTTTTCATAACTTCTTTAACACGACATTGCTGTGAAGTGCAGGTATTTTGCTATATATATATATATATCACAGCTGACACTCATAACAGTGACAAAACAATTACATTGACAATCATGTTACGTTATTTTCAAAATGTTTCCTTTTGTTTCTCTTCCTTCTTTAACACTACTATCCTCGCTGCCAAGCTGGTATTTTGATATATATATATATATAGATATAGATATAGATATATAGATACATATAGATGAGATATATATAAATATAGATTGTGAATGATAGGGGGCGCTCTCGCTCCCTTGAACCCCTGTCCACGACTCCAGACACCAAGTAAAAGTCCAAATGTTGACTTTATTTTTCTTCCACAGTGCACAAAGCACACTCTCCACCACAATACTCATATAATCAACAATTCTCAAATAAACCAATCCTCCAGCTCCCAGACGTGTTGCCACCCTTCCACCCAGCTCAGCTCGCCGTCTGGGAGTTCCACAGTCCTTTATATCTCCTGACCCGGAAGTGTTTCTGCCCAACAGTCCACAAGTCCTTATTCCTTCCGGGTCAGGGTAAATAGTCCTTTCTTCAACCCTGAAGTCTGTCGCTCTTCCTGCGATTTAACCTCCGGGTCACAGGGCGACGAAGCCCTCGGTCCTCCCTGCAGCTCCCTCCTGTGGCCCCCACAGCATCCAGCAGGGCTTTGCATAAAAACTCCAATGTCCATGATGCCCTGCTGGTCTTCTGGGGACCTCCACGCTGCAAGGAGGGCTCCACCTAGCTGGCTTGGGGGTATTGGCGGGATAAATGGCCAGCCATCCTTCACAAGATATATATATATATATATATATATATAGATATGGGAACAACACTATATCAATGACAAAACAATTACATTAACAATCATGTTAATGCTATTTTTAATTTTTCCTTTTCTTTTTTATACCTTCTTTAACACACTACATCATCGGCCATGGCTGCTGGTATTCTGTATATTTATATATATACACCCGATCTACATACTGTCAAATAAATCCACCCACACACCATATAAGCAATATGAGAGGCTTTGCCTTTAGTGCTGGACGCTCTTTAGGTTCGACTCGAGAGTGGGTGCAGTGAGAGGTACTGCCTGATGAGCCCAGAATTAGGGCAAAGCACGTGCGCTGCATCGTTTGCATTATTTGGATAGTAAAACTATTTCATTATTTTCAATATATATATGTCAGAGGGGGGACATTTTTGTACACTGTGTCATTCCATTTCTCTCTTAGGAAAAGAAACATGCAAATATTACATTTAAAGCCCAGCAGATGAACAGGCAATAGGCACCCATTGTTGGCAGTGGGGATGAGAAGTTAAAAGGCTGTCTGCAGATTGTAGGTATCATTTGCTGGATTGCATAGGTGTCACCATTTTGAAGTTTATGGCTGATTGAGATTTACAAACAATACCACGTGTGATAACAGAACTGCTGCTTCCTTGGAGGAGCCTGGATAATCCAGTTACTGATTGTGTCAGGATTGTTTGTGTAAGAATCAGCTGTCTTGCAAAGGAGTCGCGCTTTGAAGTCTTGCCTTGGAGGATTTCTGGATTTACCTGACTTGGCAATTAACATTTTTGACAATATTGATTTCTAAACAGCAGATCTGTACTCATTCATGGTTGGTAACAATACATTTTGTTAACTCTGTTTTCATTATTTGTTAAACCCAGGAAATTTAGCTGTGCCACTTGTTTAATCTGGTTGTCCAGGACTGATAATTGCAGGGACTGAAGGAGATTTAAGCCCTGGCCAGAGAAGGAAAAAGAGGAGGGGGACGATCCACTGAGAGCACTGCCAAGACACTCGGACAGAGCACAGAGGCTTGCAGGCTGACAAGGGTATACGTGGCTGGCACGATGTGAGGCACAAGGACGGCAATTCTTCCCGGGAGGAAGAGACAGCTCTACAAGGAGACGCCGGTTGTGGGTCCAGCGAGAGAGGGAAGCCACATGATAGGACCGAGCAAAGCTGGCAGACAAGAGATAAGGCGTGCCTAATTCACAGCAATACAAGGAGCCCAGAGTGGAAAAAAAAGGAACAGCAAAGAGACGCCAACAGGGATTCCACGATTCTCTTGGAAACGAGTGTCCAGTGAACAGAGGGCATCCGTGGACAGTTGAGCAATTAAGTGTTGGGTAACACTGAGAACAAACAGGACTTTGCACCACTACAGGATGTATCATCCAATTCATGTTTTTAATGGACTTTTAGAGTGTGGACTGAGGGCTTTCCTTTCTAAGATAAGAAATTTTCTTCATGATACTGTTAGATTTGGTTTATGTTCTATTTATTATCTTTCATACTTATTATTGTCTAGTGTAATAGAAGTTACTGTTACTTCCTGAAATTGCTGTTGTGCCTTTCATTGTGTGTTTACTCACCCAATTTAAAGAAACCTGTGTGCTATCATTGGTAAATCTGTGGAGTTCCCAGTCCCTTAATAAAACTGGGTGGTGAAGTCGGATATTTGGATGGTGTCTAGTTAGATTACCTGTAAGTGTAACCTGACACCTGTTACATATATATCAGCCGCCATCCGATTCATTTTACCCTCGCAACCCCTTAGTTTGGGAATAAGTATGAAAAATATGAGGTTAACACAGAAAACCAGATCACCAATTTAAGCTTTAGGAATCATAGATACTTTATTTGACATCAATAATTGTTTTGGTAAAGCCATACTTGGTGTAATCCTCCTTCCATGTTATATTATTTCCGCGACTAGCCAAGATTAAATGAACGGTAAAAAAGTAAGAGCGAAGCGAGGGTGACTCAGGCAGGCAGGCGACAGCTCAATAGCTCGAATTTGGATATAAATAGGTTCTATTTAGTCGCCAGAAATATCTTTGGTAGGAATGGAAGTTGGATTTAGTCTTTAAATTTCTATGGTGAAGAAAATTTTATGCAATGATGATTAAATTTAACTTTCATTCCTACTAAACTTATTTCTGTCCACCAAATAAAAATTACTTATATTTGAAATTTAAATAGAACTTGAACAGATATGATAGTTCATAATACCCATGCGAGCACTAAGTGCACGTAAGATTAGGAGTCATCCGTTTTAACAAGCAGCGTATTGCATTGATATGAAATAGCCTGCCCATTTAATTATTTAGGAATGGATAAATAAATTAAGATTTTGTACAAATAATGTTTAAAATTTTTCTTCCTCAATGGATTCTAGCACCCCAGCAACAGCTGCTCTCGCCCCAAAGGAGATATGTGTATATATATATATATATATATATATATATATATATATATATAGATAGATGATAGATAGATAGATAGATAGATAGATAGATAGATAGATAGATAGATAGATAGATAGATAGATAGATAGATAGATAGATAGATATAGGTGTATGTAAATGTGTGTCTGTATATATGTAGATATGTATGTATATGTTGGTGAGGGGCCATTCAGGAAAAAAGATTGGTTCAGTAAATATATACATTGGTTCAGATATATATACTGGTTCAGATACATTAGTTTGAATATATACATTGGTTTTAATACATCCGCTCAGATATATATTTCGGTTCAAATATATATATTGGTTGGGATATATTGGTTGAGATATATAAGACGGTTTGAATACATCCGTACTCAAATATATACATTGGTTTGAATACATCCGCTCAAATATATATACATTGATTGAGATATATATATTGGCTGATATATATTGGTTTAGATATATACACGGTTCAGATACATCCGCTCTGATATATATATTGGTTCAAATAGATCGGTTCAGATATATACATTGGTTGGGATTTATGGGCAGGCAATGCGGCCACCCATGTTTAGCATCTCCCTTGCTTCATCATTGCTTCAACACTGTTTGTAATTATTGTGCACATTTTATACAAGTAGCATAATCTCTGTCGCTGCTTTGTTTCGTAAGCCCTATTTGTTGGGGTCCCGATTTCAAAGCACTTTTTCCTTTTATTATTTAAAACACTCGCAGATACCCGCTCTTAGCCTCTCTCCGTCCCGCCCCGGCTCATTGTACCCGCCTCACTCGCGCCCTCTTGTCCCACCCATGACAGATTCTTCTCAAAAGCAGAGTTACCAGAAAGCATTAATCGCAACCACAGTACGCTCTCATTTTTCACCTCATCAGACGCTGGTTTATCATTGGTGGAAAGCCGCCCGGTGATTTCTGTTATTCCGTATTGGCAGCATTTCATTAAAGGGCGATCTGCTTCAGCAAGGAACTTAGTCCTGTTTGTTGAAAGGATGTTATGAAGGAAAACACTGGAGTTGCTCTGTTTCTTTAAATGTTGATCAGGGATCAAACTGACCAGAATATTCCCGCATCACAAATAACTGATGTTTAATTATAGTAAAACTAACAAAACCACACACAAACACGTACACGCTCACACACACACTCACAAATCGTGGGTCGCACGATCTACTGATTAAGCTGTATCTGTCAAGGACGATTATTTTTCACCCCATAAAACAGATTCTTCTCAAAAGCTGAGTTACCAGGAAGCATTGATAGCAACTGAGTATCTCCCATTTTTTCACCTCAACAGACGCTGGTTTATCATTGACCGAAAGCCTCCGGTGATTTCTGTTATTCCGATTGGCAGCATTTCATTAAAGGCGATCTGTTTCAGCAAGGAACTTAGTCCTGTTTGCTG